>NC_034414.1:32557419-32568194 GCF_002078875.1 Numida meleagris | reverse complement strand
AAATTGGGAGAGACCTTAGAGAGATGGGCATCTCCGGTGTCATGGAACTTTACTCCTGAACACCTGGAAGATCCTGAGAGCCTAAGCGAATATTTGAGACAGGGATGTGACAGCTCTGGCGAATCTGGGGAGGCACAAATCATTTGGGGCCTAGCTCATGCTTATCGGGCCTTATTCAATGCTATTGGCGACTCTGGTGGGACTCGAACCAGTCGACAACCTGTAAATGAAGATTTTTCTATATGTAATATGTAATAGAGAGAAATTTATGAAATGCTGAGTGCTGAAATACTGGGCAGGTGAATCTTTTCTGTCTGGTTTCCTCCTTTCACACCTTCTGTTCTTTATTTTCTTCCTCATCAATATGTTGTCAGTAAATGCACAGACATTTCTAATAAGTAAGCTAATTTACCTAGTGTGTATAAAGGAATATAATTTGCTACATACTTCATAAATAATCACAGTGTTTTCAAATAATTTCCTAAAATAATATCTACATGTTCTAATTTTGGTTTGTCTTCAGTAAGAAGGACATAAGAATCTACAAAATTAATCACGACCATTTTTTTTTGAAGGTCTGGGATCTCAGTCCAAGGTACATGCTGCATCAAGATACAACAGGTGAAAGAGCAATACCTATCTTGAACATTGCCACACTGACTTACAGAATTGTGCCCTTGAGAAAAAGAAAAACAGAGAGCCATGCAGTGACAAAAATGAAACAGAACTGTCATCTGGCAGTTCTTCATAGTCCATCAAATAAACTATTAAACATATAAGAAGAGCCAGGGAGTTCTTGGGCAAAGGTTGTTAAACTGCTACTCCAAGAGCAGGTCACTGCACATTGCTAAAATTGTTAGTAAAAGATAAACCTGTTTTCACTATGAAACTTCACATTGCTGGCTTTTAGCCTCACCTTTAGTACTCCATACTTGCAGTCAGGGACATAGCTGGACAAACTAATAATTCAAGACTTAACAGGAGTTCTTAGTGATGATAAGAGCATTGCATACTGAAAAATAATATTTTTCTCATCAAATAATGTGAATCTGATTTTCACATTACTTTAGGTACATTTTTCATAAATGAATGATGATCAGATAACTAGAGCACCTCCCCTGCGAGGGCAGGGTGAGAGAGCTCTTCAGTCCGGAGAAGGGAAGGCACCTAAGAGACCTTGCAGTGGCCTTCCAGTACCTGAAGGGGGCCTACAGGAAAGCTGGGGAAGGACTGTTTACAAGGGCAAGTAGTGACAGGACAAGGGGAAATGGTTTTAAACTGGAAGAGGGTAGATTTAGACAAGATATTAGGAAGAAATTCATTACTGTAAGGGTAGTGAGACAATGGAACAGGTTGCCCAGTGAAGATGTGAATGCCCCTTCCCTGGAAGCATTCAAAGCCAGGCTGGATAGGGCTTTGAGCAACCTGGTCTAGAGGGAGGTGTCCCTGTCTGTAGCAGGACAGAAGCTAGTTCAGGCCTGAAGCTAGTTGGAACTAGATGATCTTAAAGGTCCTTTCCAACTCAAACCATTCTATGATTCTATGAATGTGTTCTCTGTTACCTTGTGATAGCACAAAATATGCATATATATTTCACAGCAATATTCATCCTTTGAATGTACAAGTGGAAAGGCCAGACTAACTACAAATTGTGAAAGCTTAAGTCCTCATCATGAAATTAGCTTTAAGAAAAAGTATCTTTTAGAAGGTCAGTATATTTTGGCTCTTTTTATTTGTCAACCAATTCGGAATAACCATCTTTTCCTTGTAAAGGTAATAATTAGAAACTGTTTTTCTCCTCTATTTTCCTGACTCTAAGGTCTAGTAGTTTCAGCTAGTATGACCTAGCATAAGACATACAAATAAAATCATGAGTTGTTAACAGAGGACGTGAATATCTCTGAGCTGAATGATGAGATGGAGAGGCTTTTTAGCCTTTTACCTGACACAGATGAAATACAACAAAATGGACTCACAACACTTCCTACCTCTAAGCCATGTACAGGTCACGTATTTAAGAAATTCAGAGCTTTTCTAACTACAAATGAAGCTAATGAATTTCAGTAGCTCTAAAAATTCCCTTAGAATTGTACAGGAGTTTGACAGATGATAATGTAAAGAAAATTCTGTTTCCTTAACACAAAATGATATGCTGAAAACCATACCTGGTTACTTAATACGATATTATTATCTAAGATTTAGTTTAACCACTATGCTGTTTAAATGCGTTTGTGGTTGCCTACTAATTATTCCCAGCTAGTGCTTTAATACTCAGGCACAGCTTAAGAGATAACAGAAATTATGCCATTATTCTGTATCTACTATTTCATTATGAAAGACAATGAAGGTCAGACTGCAAAGCCTTTATGAATGCTACACAACCTTCATGTCATATTCATCCATGTTCAGTGAAATATGTGGGTCACACTTAAAGTAATGCCTCCATCTTTTTCCACAGAAACTACAACAGAGTACAAGAACAGTATGCGATAGAGCAAATTCTCAGCTACAAAACTGTCATGGTTTTATGATTTTTGGTTATTGGTATTCCACATCATAGCATCATGTAGTGTATGTACCTGGTTTTCAGAAGAGGAGGACAACTACATTCCCCAGGGGATTTGCAACCCTGTTTTTCCGGCCAGAGGGAAAGATAAAAATTCATGGATCACAAGACCTTGCTCTTCCCACCCGTCTCTCATCCTGGCAGCATCTCGCTCCCCAGCCGTCTTATTGTCCGTGTCAGAGTAACGCTTACCTTGATTTTTGTACATTGTCTCTCTCTGTATTGGATTTATTAGCTTAAATTGTAATTATATTGTATTATAGTGTGTTGTTTTGCATTCCAATATCTTATTTAGTAAATTAGTTTGTTTCTCCTCAGATTGTTGCTGCTGTTTTTGCTCTCAGGCCTGTCTCCATCCCCTTCTCCCTTTTCCCTTTCCTGGGGGGTGGGTCCGTGGGTCCCCTGCCCCATTCATCACGGAACCAGGCTGAATGCCCGTAAGCTGTTGACAAAAACACTATTTTTCAACAGTCGTCACCATTAGCTATGAATTTTTGTTAGTGATGAACAAGAACCTGCGTGCCATGCTTGTAAAAACCTGCCCCAGTGGAGATGACCCACTGCTGCTGTTGCCACAGCTGACATACACCACCCACCACCTCACTGCGCTCATATCCCCAGTTTGGTCTCCATCAACGTTCAGCAATCGTCAACAAATGTCAGCAGGTGCAATTTTTTTCCACATAGGGAAATTCAGTTTCACATCTTTGCTTCATCAGCACTTCCACGTAAGATGCCATTTTGTCAGACTGCCCCTCTGCTGCCATCTTTCACATGGGAACAATATGTAATAGAACGTTGTTGGGAAGGTTCAACCTCTACTGCCATCCCACCAACACCTGCCTCTGACATCTTAGGCCAACATAATAAAATAGGAAGCGTTAATTTCAGAGCAGCCCTCATATATACATAAAACTTCTTATGCAGACCAGAAATTTCAGTCGATAAACCATTTCTAGGCTTCTGAATTTAGAGACAAACTCCATAAATCCTCGTTTATGTTTTAACATGAATACACTTCTGAGTCAAATGGGAATTGCTGATAAGTTAAAGACAAATTAGCACAATTTTCTGTTGCGTCAGAATAAAAAATAGAAACTCTCTGTTGCTTTCCTATTTGAATCATTTTTGAAATAAATATGGCTAAATGCCTTTCGAGCTGCAGTGCCACGTCCATCTTGGCTTCTACCTTTCCTGAGGCTTCAGAATATCCTGGGACTTAAGGTTGTTTGCTTTTAGGAGGAACAAATAAGAAGTATTTGAATATATTGTTCTAAAAACCCACTGTGGGTAGCAAGACAAAACAAGCAGTGCGTCCTGCTTGTTTCACAGATCACCCTGGTGTGAGAACAAGGACTCAAGATCTAGGAGTCCTTTTGCCTATAAGGAATTTCGTCACAGTGCATGTATCAAAGGCCTTGAGAACAAGAAATTGGTATCAAATTACACGGAAAGAAGAAAGCGGCAAGACCAACCTGAATGCATTGCTATACAATCATACTACAAGAAGAAACTTTCTCCAAAAAAAAGATGGACAACAACCTGCACGTTCCATGTGACATACACAGCTCACTGCCACTGTGACTTCATTGACAAGATATTTTGCTCTGCTCAGAGTGGGACTTCCCAAGCATGGGCAGTGTTTTGTAGAACCGTGATCTCCTGCGCACGGTACATAGATTACACTGGGCCTGAAAAGATGTCACTGGTTTACAGGAAGTCACCCATTTGATGATTCCATAAAACAAAACAATGGTGTCAGGGGCTTATATTTGCACAACAGTGTTTAAATTCTGTTAATGTCGGTTCTATTATGTTTCCAAAGAATAAGTATGTAGTGATCACAGCAACTTTCTCGCGCTGTTTATTTTTTATCCATAGTCCACAGCAAGAAATTCTGAATTCACCAGTGTTTTTTCTTGCTTAGAGATTTTTGAAGGATCTTCTAAGTATTTTTGTAACTACTACAAATCATATAAAATGATGTTCACTAACAACTGATACGTAAATCTTCATGCTCTCGCAATACGTATATATTTCAGATGTAGTATGAACTTAGTACACATCTAAGTAAGTCACTGGTGCTAGATGCCACTGGCTAGTTTGTAGCCATCATACTATTAGTGCTCAGAGAAACTTTTTGAACTTGTGTTTCTGTATTTATGCTTGCAACTTGCAACACTAGCTGACTCGGGATTTGTGCTAATTTTTGACTTTGCTGAGTTCTCCTGTTCCACCAAATGAATTAAACATGTGATTTTTTTTTCTTAGAATACTACAGAATAATACTAAAATCTAGCCTTGGGATAACAATATAACTTAAACTCTCATGTAAGGAACATAATAAAACCAAGATTAAAAATGTCTAGTTTGTATTTTACTTTGTACATTTTGTTCAAGAATGAGAGAAGCAACAAGAGAAAATGTCAAGAATAAGAAGATTTTGATTTTATGTTAAATGCTTTTCATAGTTAATATCTTGCCATCTTTGTGAACTAGATAATACTTCAAAAGTAATTTTTTTCCCCTCAATTTGTGTAGTGCATGGAGCATTGATTCTGTTAGGATTTGGAGATATCCTTAAATGCATCATCAGTACCATCATCATTGTTATGTATTTTTTTCCTGATTCACGTACACGGATCTACATTTTTACTAGGGCCCACAGGTTTGCTTTTTACGGGGTTTTATTATTGATAGGCTTGGGGTTGGCTAGGGAATCCTACTTAAAAATGTAAGGGTGCGTCACATTAAAAACCTGTTTAGCATTCTTTCTGTGACTGACACCAGCTACTACTAGGTGCAGGAAGAGAGTAGATATAGTAATGCAGCAATATCACATCACATGTACCCCAGTATGACCTTCTGACTTACAGCAATTTGTGTCCTAAGAATCTCCTGAGCCAGAAACTAGAAATTTGTGTATTATGGACTTCTATAAACTTGCCTATTTCTACTTTATTCAACCTATATTTTCATTAAAAAACAACAGGAACAAAAACCACCCAGACAGAGCCATATATATTATTTCGTAAGCAGCGTTACAAGAGAATATACACAAGTTAGTCTGCATACCTTTTATAGAGAAGTGTAGAAAATATCTTCACTTTGGGATACCATTGATGCTTTTGCTAACTGTCTAGCTGATGGAAATGGTTCACTTCTTAACCAGAAGTAAATGGTAGAAGAGGATTGGAATTCAAAATGTTCTTGATGAAGAGGTATTGTATTTTGAAGTAACAAAGGGAATTACTTCCACAGCATGGGAGTAATATTGGAATACTAACTCATTAACATTGAGTAAGCAATAAGCAGCTATGTTATAAGAGCTTTTTGCAGGAAAAAAATTAGTGTTAATGATATCTTTGTTAATGTTAAGCTGAGTGTTATGAGCACCGTGCTGTTACAAAAAAGAGAATGCCACAGTAAGTATAGGCAGGACGTGAAATAATTATTTTCTTGTAATGGTTCTTTGTACAATGTCATTGGAGCAGTATATCTCGTCTTGGTACCGTAGTTAAGAATGTGATCAATTTGTAGAAGAGTCTGGAAGAAAGCCAAAATTATTGTCAAAGATATAGAAAGCATGACCTACTAGACCAAAGACAAAAACAAAAGGAAGAATTTACTCTGTTCCCTGTGGAAAAGTGACTTAAATTGCAGCAAGGAAGATTTAGATTAGATATTAAGAAAAGTATTCTGAAAGCAGAGCACATAACCTCAGAAGGCAGCAACATCCCCATAACTGGAAGTTTCAAGGAGCACACTAGGCATATATCTCTCAGAAATAACACATTTAGCTGACTCTACTATGAGACAGTGGAGAGAACTTCATATACACTTCATTGCTGGCATCCGCATAAAATCTTGGCTGGTGTTTCTGAACATTATTACTATCAAAATTGCATATGAAATGCTGCACTTTACAAAAGTGAGTAGTAATTAACAATGAAATAAATACTTTTCAACAAGTCATTAAAATAATCAAATTTAGAGATCGAGGCTTGCCTGAGTCTGTAACCTCAGGTGTGCACCTGAATGTCATGCAGAACAGAAATCTTAAGGAAAAAGCTTTCCTGGAAAATTTCTGTGCATCTTGCTTTACATTAGTCTTGAAATCAGAATGCCGCTATTCAGTTTGTATTCTGCTTTCACTGGCCTTATATTTTCATATTTTTAAAACACTCATGCCTTTCTTGCCAAGCATAAAAATCTCAGTTCTTTCAAAAGGTCACAAGAAACAACAACAAAAAAGAAACACCTAAAAATAGTGTTAGAAATAAATCAATTAAGTAAATAGCTATAAACTACCTGGCCAGTTATTCTGCATTTTTTGAAATAGCAGAAGAATCAGGTACTCAAATAATGTAACTCAACATGGATGTCATTTGCTTTGGAAAATTATGCCAGATTTCACTTCACTCATGAGCCTTCCTTATGGTTACAAAAGGTCCTGAGGAACTAGAAGAGTTTAAGTGAGTATTATGACATATGATATGAAAGTTTAAAAAGAATTAAACATGTTAGTGAGCTTGTTTCATCATATTAATCTCTTAAAAACATAGGTGATCAATTGCCCCCTTGTCATTTTGCTGCAATCAGCAGTGCCATGGCTCACAAAAAATGGCATGCGACACTTGTCATGCTGATTTGTTGAAGCAGTTACGTGAGAGGGAACAAGAAAGTATTAGCATAACATTTCCTATACATATTTGACTGGAAATTTACAGCTGAAGTATGTGGGTCATAGCTCACAGTCACTCAGTTTCATAGCATTTTACATTTCCCCAAGATGTTTAGAAGTTATGTGTTCCTCAGATCTGTCTTTTTAATGTATTTGACAGTCTCAAAGCAGTTGTGAATGGAGCAACATTTAACATGTGCTACGAAAAAAATCGCATATTCATAATACAAAATCTAAAGTAATATAATTTCAGTTTATTCACATCTGTGAGAACATGGCAGGTGAAACATGGATAGACAAGGTTAAGTGATGTTCTTGTAGATTCGCTATGATGTGTAAGATGAAAGAGACCCATTAAATTATATATCTTATTTACAGAGAAGCAGAAGTAGCCCCTGTGGATTGTCAAACATCATATGAAACATCACCAAGCATAGTAATGTGCTCTTGCTAATAGTTCCGCTGTTTATCTGAGACCAAGCAGAAACAGAAAATCAAAAAATATTTAGTGTGTCTCTTCATTTTTCAAAGCAATGTTCAGTTTTGTTTTTCTTTTCTTTTTCCCCCTAGGATTACATTAATGACTTTTAATGACATTTATCTGTGATTCAAACAATTTTAAAGTTAATGTATACAAAATAGATGTATTTTGTTTGGAGCCAATTAATTATCTTTTAAACGATGAATTATGCTTGCAGAACTTTTTTGTGTTTTGATTTTTTTTTTTATCCCTGTAGTGAAACAGTTAAAACAATTAAATTCCTTTCTCCTGGAAAGCATTGCACAGCAAATACAGCAGGCAATACAAAATACTCTGGCTTAAAGAGATCAATGAATTGACCACTCAGAATTGGCCTCTCTTAGAACTGTGTAACTCTATCAGAAATTCATTTCTTTGGGCAATATGAGAAGGTCTGCATTGCTTACACCATCAGCAAGTGCAAAAGGAGACAATACTTCCAGAGCTATTCATCCAACATATTTAATTAGGAAAAAACTCAGACTGGTAGGGCTAATCAGAAAAAAATAACTCGTTCACAACATAGAGCACAAATTGCAAGTGCTTAATGAAGAAGAATGTTAATTTTTGGTATTCATTGACCAAAAAGTTATTGACTTTTTATTGACTTTGGTCTATTTTTAATTTTTATGTGTATTTTAATACTGGATAATATCCATAAGTTAAGAAGAAAATGCCATAAGGGATTAGAATTTATATAGGAAATCATGCAGTTTTTTTTTCCATCATCACCTATCTGCACATACATACTGCGCTCTGAAATATTAAAAGGGAGGTCTTCTATTAGCCAAATCTACACTGACTCATGAAATACATGTTTCTCCCATAATTATGATATATATAATGCTCTATCTCATCTGATAGAGATGGAATCCTGGATTCATAGCTGTACAGGTAAAGTAATTCTGATGTTCTTATGCATTATTAGATGCAGTCAAATATACAGGATGAAGGTTTAATGTCTCCCGACTTCCTAATTTCTTTTGGAATCCTGTTGAAACAGTGACGCGAGACAATAAAACCAGCATACTACAAAATATTGTACTTGCTCTTATTATATATTTAAATTTTATGGATGCATAGTTTTGTGAATAAATATATTTTATTCCCGTTTCCAAATCATAGGAGGTCAAAATTATTTTTCCAAATCAATCTACCAATTCATTTCTCACCTAGAGACACATTTTAGGGATGTGTGAGCTTGAGGGATGGGTGATTCTACACATTGAGTTTGTAAAAACTGACTATAAGCTTGCCCACAAGCTTAAGTTTATGGTTTATCTGGTCTCCAAATACTTATATATTAATATATCAACATTTTGTCATACCACAGAAATAACAATTTACTGATTCGAATGGCCTTCATTTCTGTTGTTTAGTGGAGATTTTTATTAGTGTTAAACTTGCAGAGCTTCAAAAAATAAGGTTTTTTTCTTTTTTTGCAAAGTAGTAGAAAGAAATAATTCCTATAAATTTTCTGCTCCAGATAATAAACTTTTTTGGGCGTATCCTTTGAGTAACTGATTTAATGAAGGTAGAGTATAGATGGGTAAATAACTCATTTGTATTAGTGAGCAAGCTGTTCCCTAGTGTGAAAGAAACCTAATAATTATACTTCCAAACATTATTTTACTGTATTTCTTGTATTCTTTTTTTGTTTGCTTGTTTTCTGTTTAACCTCTATACATTATTTATGTATGTTCTGGACCCACAAAAACAAGCAACCAAGCAACAACACCACCGCATTCAAATGGATATATAAGATCTTTAACTTTCTGCCTGGAGACAGAAAAACCTCACCAGAAGAAATGATTGAATTTACTTGGTTTACCTGCACAATCTCCACATGCAAATATATGTAAATATTTTCCTTTCCATCTGTAATTTTATATGTCACCATATAATGTTGACTTAATGAATAGAGAAATAGAGTAGAAGATTCACATGAGTGATTGTTGAATTACAGTCTTGAAACTGCTTTATGCAGGATCTACAATAAAAATTGTGGTGTCATAAACCTCATATAAAAACATCTGATCATTAGAGGCTTTACTTGAGAAAACTGCTTTTCTAACCTAATTGGAAGCAAGGTAAACAGTACAGTGAACTGCTGAAACCTTCAAGGCAGAAACTCAGCAGAAAATTTCAGCTAAATCTTTCAAAGAAATTTCTGTTCATAGAGTGGGGCATTCCCAATGAAGTACATATTTACTTTAAAAAAAGGAAAAGAAAGGAACTGGAAGGCAATTTTTCTGCCTCTGTATTTAATGCTTTCCAATAATATTTGTTTTGCCACTACTTGAAATTTTATTATATATGTGGTGCCTGTTGGCAAGTTGGAATGAAACTGTGAGACACCAGAAGAGAAGCAGACCTTCTTTAGTGTCTGAAACCTAGCTCCAAAGGCCTGAGCAAACGTCCCTTTGTACACACAGAGTCCCTAGTGACAAACCCGGCACCAAGTCAGAGACTGTCCTGCTGCAAGGTTTTGTGAATAAATTTATGAGTCTGTCACTATTAGTTGAAAGGGTTCCTGCTTTTGGCTTAACACTGTGAGTTTAATATCTAAGTTTTTGGAAGGGAAGTGATTTGTTTCATTTTCCTTAGTCCTTTATGTGGCTGAATTATATTTCAATAATCCCCAGTATCTATAGTTACAGTACATAGTTATAGTACAGTACAGTACCCACTGACACAACACCACTTCCTGATAAAGTTTCCCCATAACTCAGCCAGCAAGCTTGTCTTAACTCCAGCTCCATGTCTCCTGTTAGAACTAATTACACTTATACAGCACCAGGCTTTCCACTTCCTCCTTTACTTGGGGTGCACAATTGCCAAGGAGATCTATATCTGCCAGGAAAAGAACTCCTGAAAGTTGGAGCCAGTTAAAAAAACAAATAAGTTGTAACATAATGAGTACCCAGCAAAACCTGGTCTTACTCAAGTAAAAGCTGTTGTCAGAGTAAATAAATAAGGGGCAGAATTTAGCTACTGGGCAGAGC
>NC_034414.1:32548481-32557404 GCF_002078875.1 Numida meleagris | reverse complement strand
ATGCTGTTTTACAAAGGAATGCATTCCTGCTTTGTTTTACTAAGACCATGTACTTTCTCCCCTTCTGCCCCTGCCCACAGTGTCTAATTAATTCACATCAATTTTGAAAGCATACATGATTAGCTGTTCTAAGGCTAAGCAGCAGCATATTGAGTCACATGCTAGAAGGCCTAGTTTGGGCACTGGCTCAGGATGGCAGGAGCCATGCCAACATAAGAAGCTAAATTGGTTGCAGGGCAGGGGGTGGGGGGGCTTGCCAACTAACTGCCTTGTCTCATGGCACCATCTGCCAATTTGCAGATGGATGTTGGCATCAGATCGTAAAGAGCCACTTATCCACTTGTACAGCTATAGGCCACAAGAGTGAAAGGAGAAACATTTGAAAATAAGGAGGAAGTTGACAAAAAAAATGCATCTTGAGGTCTACCAGACTTTTTCCATCAGATAGGAGTCTTTCTTAAGAAATAAGGAAATCATAGAATCCTTAGAATTGGAAGAGTCATCTAGTCCAACTCCCCTGCGATGAACAGGGACACATATGTCTACAATGATCGTATTTCTCAGATTGCAAAGAACCTATAGTTAAAGCTCCCAAATCTTTCAGACATAAAAGTGTTACCTATTTCTTACAGATAATGGTACATACAATACCAAAACACCTTGAATCTTCTACTGTAAGAGGAATTCAGCAAACTCTAAAATGAGTTATCTGGTGATACAATCTACTTGGGTAACCAAGAGTGTCAGATAAGTAGAAAAGCATTCTTTAAAAAATCTAAATTAATTTCAGAGCTATTTCAGAGTTAAGGTGGATAGGAACTGGACAGTTCATAAAGGACATTTTGTTCTTCAAAACACTTCCTTCTTCTAGCATCTGTCTCAGTTCAGCATTTTGCCAACAGAGTACTGTCAGCTTGCACATGACCAGGAATCTTCTGTTCTTCAGAAAACTGAAGCTACTTAGATGTCCATTTATGTGCAATGAATCTGTCAACAGTTTATGGGCTGGTTCAGTCCAGTTCCATGACTAATGGGGCAGACGGACCCATGGACCCATGCCCTGGGAAAGGGGGAAGAGGTAAAAAGGGAAAGGGTAGGGAGATGGGCCTAAAACAAAACAGCAGCAATGATCCGAGGAGAAAAGCTAATTTACTAAATATGATACTGGAGTGAAAGATAGCACAATGTAATACAATATAATTGAGGCTAGTAAATCAAATAAAATGAGAAAGAGGGTCCAAAAGTCATAGGTCTTACTCTAATGCTGAAGGCGAGATGGCCACGGTGCACACACACTGCAGAAACAAGCAGAAAGGGAAAAAGAGTGGACATCTCGTGACCTGCAGTTTTATCTTTACTCTTCTTTTTCTGTTTTCCATTCAGAGGGAAGCAGTCTTCTGGGATACATAGTCCTTATCTTCTGAGACATGCGTACCCAGAACTATCAACAATCCATGGAGCTGGAACACTAACTCTTTAACCTCAAGTGCACTACATGACGTTATGGTGTGGAATTCCAGTAACAAAAATCATAGAACCATAACAGAATTATATTTCAGGTTCAGTTCAACCCCATAGTAGTGAAAGAACTATAAATGCTGACATTAAAGTTCATCTACAGTTAAGTACAAACAAATACCAAATTAGTAACTGTTACATTGTTGAGATGTCCATTTATGTCCAGGCATGGTACTGATCCTTCCTTTATCTACAAAGCTTTTCATTTATCCTAGAAATCTGACATATCCTTTTTCCCTCTGTAGCCCATCTAGAAAAGTGTCAAGGAAAACCACTAAGAGTGAAAAGAGAGATAGCAGGAGTCTACAACAAAACATCAGAGAAACGTTGTAACTGCTTACCACAGAACGTAAGCAACAGTCCTGTTAGACTTTTCTGAAACACTATGCAAGATGCATTCATTCACATAAATACAGTAGCGTGATATCAGTAAGTCATACCACTTTAATTCTTTCCCAAGAAATGAAAAGATCTAGAAAATCTAACCTGTAAAAAAAATATATAGTTGTTTTGCACAATTGTATTTCTCAGCTTAGATTACTAAAATGTCATAGTGACTGCTGCATTCCAAAGCTGTAAACAGCAGATAAGATTGCATTCTTTCTTTTGAGTGTTCACTTCCAGAACTGCTTAAGTGGCATTCACATGAGGATGGCTCCAAGAAAGGAGAAAACTCCTGCGTAGAGACAGTGCAACTGTTCTGTACCAGTCCATGATGGAAGACTATAAGTCTCACATTTCTAGTTGGCACTTCACTCCTAAACTGGTGCATAGAAGTTGTTAGTAACTGTCTTAAATTAAACAAGTCTAGAGTAAAGTGCCTGAGGCTGCTTCAGTTTCCACACTAACTGATCTGGCACTAGGAATGTTCTAGGGCTACAGAAAAATAAAGTCACTTCTGTACAATCACCACTCTGAAGAGTACTCCAATGAGCACTTAAAAACTCAGTGAAGGATTTTGGAAACTAGATAAATAGACCAAAGACCTCCAGTACAATATTTATTGTTTTTTGTTACTTTTTCTTCTTCATTTTTTAATGAAGAATATACATAGGTTGTCACCACCATTAGCCAATTTGCATGGATGAGCTGATTGTGACCCTCATCAGATCACGGTGTGACAGCTGTACATGGTCTTCCAGAGCACAGCTTGATTTTCACGTTGGTGTCACCACAGCTGAAATGCACCATCCACCACCCCACTGTGCTCACATCCACTGGATGGTCTCCATAAACATTCAGTAAGCATCAATGAATGTCAATGCGTACAATTTTTTTCCACACAGAAATTCAGCTGCACACTTTTGTTTCACATGCACTTGTATGTCAGAAGCTGTTGTTTCAGATTGCCCCTCTGCTACCATCTTTCACATAACAACAAAATGTAATAGAATATTGTTGGGAAGGTTCAACCTCTGCTGCCGTACTACTAACATCTGCCCCTGACACTGTGGGCCAACATATTAAAATAGGAAACATTAGTTTCAGAGAAGCCCTCATACATGAAGATGTAACTGCAAAAGCACAAGAACACATAAGTGCTTTGGACATGAGGTTCTACTGTCTGCTGCTCCACAGTTAACTTGTGTATATTCTGTCATGTAAGATATTATTAATCAGGAACATTTTTTCAATGTTTTGCACTTGTTTCACCTGCAAATATTTACTCTGCTAGTTAGAGCTTGTAGGCATCTGTAGTGTCCTAGGAGAATTAGCAATTTACTTCCAAGGCCTATTAAGTAATTTTTAAAAGATATTCAAAAATTTTATGAAAGGCTGCATTCCTTTACCCACTCTGATCTATATTAAATTATAAGGATTCATATTTAATGTACTAAAGGATACACTTTGCTTTTTGCAGTTGCATACAGAAAAATGGATGATAATCAGCAATGAGTTATGAAGAGAATGGTCAAAATGGTGAAAAAATACAACAGTACGTTGTGGTGAAATATTGGAACTCATATTGATCACATATTCGCTATCTTATTGCTAAATCTGGTAGAACAAATAGAAGTATTTCTTCTCAGATTTACAAAAAAGGCAGTAGGACCAAATGAAACATCTGAGATTGATTAGTAAAATATATATAATTTATTCTAGAGGACATGAGTTCTTTATCTAGGAGAAAATTCTTACGATAAAATGATTGCAACTTTGTTATGTGATTATTTGGCAAACAGTATTCAGCAAGAAAATTTTATTCTCAAGATTCTTAATCTCAGCATTCAAACCCCATGAAACCAAAATCAACAGAATAAATGGAAAATAAAAAAGGAACAAACAAAAAAAAAACAGGTTATGGTATAATGAAGGTGTGAATGTGAACCAAGAAGATCAGAAGAAACTTAGTATAAGCAGTTGCAAAGCACCCTTCGCACAGTTCTTATGCACCTACCAATTGCAGAACATATGGTCCCTTAGCAGAGGGTCTCAGAACAGCGGGTTAGTTTACATACCATATGTATGCAATTGGTAGGCACAACGGGGTTGTGTTAAGGTTATTGCATCTGCCCTAATTCAAAATTCCCTTGTATTTTTAAGTTTGTGTTGGACAGTAATGTTATTTTAACAGCTTTTGTGTTAAGTTTCACGTTTGTTTTTTTTTTTTAAAAAAAAGACATTATAGCTTCCTTTATTTTATTTTTATTAATTTTGACTTTGTAATGGAGTCTCTGGAGACTTAAAATTGAAACACATTGTAGAATGATCGCTGTTAGTTCCATGCTCCTATGAATGACTATCAGCTGAAAATTGTGGTGCCTGACTGCTGTATCCATGTAACTGATCACTTTGTATTTTGCATTTCTAATATTTCAGAATGTGTGCCATCTGTGGACTGTTTGTAGAAGAATTCTTGGAAATATATATTTTTTTCCTCCCCTCCTCCTAATTCTCTGTCAGAAATAGTTTGCTTTCAGAAGTTCAGTAATATGAAAACAGGTAGTTGAGTTTGGGTAGAGTAGTCATTGTTTGTACCTATTCTGGGCATGGATGTTGAAACTCTTGGATATCATATTTAAGTTGAATATGACATAATCCTTGCAAACCATTTGGATATTTTACAATAACATCAAAAATTCATCTTCTGCCAGTACTTCCACCTGCTACCTAGACTATTAATGGTAAGTGTTCTGATGTTACACTTAAGAAAAAGTACTTGAGAAATTTGGACAACATTGAAACTCATATTTACAAGGCTTTCATGCATTGTGAAGGTATTTTACACTAGTTTTATTATTTTGTAATTCATGTAAAGAAAATTTCATATCTGGAAAGAAGACTTTAATGGTCTCCAAAGCATTATACAAGTTCTCTGCTAATATTACCCATGTTGCTTCACTTAATTTTACTTTTATCCACAGTATGTTATCCACCACCATACACAGGAGACAGGCAGTGCTCTAAAATACAGACTGTAAAGCGAAGTGTACTTCAGACAATAACTTCTAGCAGTTACTGGAACAGTTTAAACATTGGTTTACCTCTAACTTCCTAGTGCCAGGATTAATAGTGTCTGGCAATTGCATCAATATGGTGAAAGCAACAGGAGATCGCAAATAAATATGCATATTTCAAACATAGCTTAAACTCTTTTGTAAATGCCTTTTATAGTAGACAGAGGATGAATTATTATCCTTGCAATGATAAGCTGTGGTTATTTCACCTTCCTTCCAATGAGAGTAAACTCCTGTGAAGTCCAATTGTTTATTTAAAAAAAAAAAAACTAATCAGACAGTGAAATTCCATAGCTTGCAATGACAAGCTAGAAAGCTACTGAGACAGGAAATAAAGTGCAGGTGTAAAACACCCTTGAGGACATACCAAAGCATATGTGAACGTAAGAAGCACTGGGAATTTGCTACTGATCAGGTCATCTGTTCTTTTAATATTGCAACCTATGGAAAGGAATCTTTTCCACATGGCGTATGTACTCACATTCATTCTTGGAGAAAACCAAATAGGGGTTTGGTTATCATAGCTTGACAGACAATTTATATAACCATCACTAATCTACCTAGGTAATTTATGTTAATCCACACACTACAGGAACTTAGATCAAAGGTAAAATTCTGTTATGTATGGTAAAAGTTGTAAGTTTTCTATGAAGTCTGACAACAAAAGCCAACTCTTACATAGACTGAGAAAGCCTGAATATGGGAAGAAAATCCAGGAAGTCCATGAGGAGCAAGCCTGAAGCTTAAACGGAATTAGCTTTAGTGTGGAGAGGCCAAAAAAAAGTATCACAGACTGAAACTTTATAGCTTTAAGACTTACACAGTAGTCCTGTAGACTATTTGATGCAACAAAGTTTAAACACACATCTGAAAGTCAACAATTTTTGCATCTAATTTCATTCATCAAAAGCAGCTCATAAAATTGACAAGCAGGAAAAAAGTAAGTCACTTTTGATTTTGTCAGCTAAAGACCTTTAAAGTTAGAACTGCTCAGGAACACCGTGCAGCAATGGAAGATGCAGTAGAGCCTTTTACCAGGCCAAGGAGCATGCTTGTAAAGGTATTAGCCATAATTTACTTTAGAAAAAAAAATACAAGAAAAAAGCAGCTTACCCTTTCCAAAGGCTAACAAAATCCACCCACCCCCCAAGAAGGGAGTAGTCTCTAAAAAGAAACACTCCTTCCTTGGCTGCTAACCCTTAAATGAGAGTGAGGAGGGGTGGATCCAGAGTCTACCCCTCCCAGTCGCTCAGGTGCACTGCTTGCACCTGTACTCCCAGGGTTAGCTATGCCTTCTCAGCTGGTGCTCTCTCTCTGGTTCAGGTCACAACTTAGCAGTTCCCATACAAACAGACGATCCTTTCCGTGGTAAAACAAACAAACCTATTAGGTAATAAAAAGAAAATATTCTAAACTTAGAACTTTGACTTTGCTCTTTAAGTCCTTATTACTGCATCTCCAACAATTACCATTCCTATACAGACCGGTCTCTTGGGGAGTTGTCTAATTCTGTCTTGTTTATAGTCAGATTATCGATTAAGATCTAGTGCAAAAGGATAGAAGTCTTTAACATAATAAAACATGCTTGATTGTGAAAGTAGGTTCCTCAAGACCTATTGCTACAAGAAAATAGTCCAGAATAGTGGAATAATAAGTAGAAAAACAGAATAACTGGTGCCATGGAGTTTTGAATGAAGGCCCAGATCCTCTTGCAGCTGCTGTAGTATGGATGAATTTTTGCCATGCCTGTACCATTAAATACTTAAGTGTACTGTAATCACAGAAGGGATTTACAGGTGAAAGTCACGTAATGCCAGGAGAGAAATGTGAATAACTTTCTCCATATTCAAAACAACAAGGCATTAGTGTTCATCACTCCAGAACTTTTTATCATAGTAATTAGGGCAATCCTGTAGTTAGAAATGACCTTCAGTTCTTCTGATTCCTGCTTCTGGAGACGCCAAGTAGTTGTCAGTTGTAAGTCTTCAAAATTTAGGAATTCTTCATTACTAAAGTAATTGAAAAAGGATGATAATCATTTCAAGTTACCATTTCTGTCTTTCTTTTTTAATAAATTTTCACTCATGTTACCCAAAGTAATCAAAGTGAATTTGGCCCACAAGAGTATACTGATCCAGAGTACTTTCATGATGACAAAATTTCATGACAAGTTATTGGTCTAGGTACTCTTTTCTTTAGAATCCTTTTAGGATTTCTTCAGGATTTCTTTTTTTTTTTCTTTATTTCTTTTTTTTAATAGCTTCATCAATCTCTACAGAACGTGAAGGAAATTTTAACTTTTCTTGCAAATACATTCTGAATAAAAGTCTAAGGAATAATATAGTTTATGGGGCTGCCCAGATAGAAAATCCCTGAGCCACAGCTTTCTTAGTGTCAGATATCTGCATGACTATATTCCTAAAGTAAAGTATGTGCACAAGTGCACATTTGCACTCACTTTCATGTATGTGCTGTTTTTAAAAATAATCGTCTGCAAATGGCATATGAAAGCTGCTGTTTAGATACATTACTACTCATTAATTCTTGCAGATATACACATCAGTCATGAAATTTACACCTCAAATACTGAGGAAGAGAATGCCCATAAATGACAACATTGTAATTTCATGACTGCCAAGTTAGTAGAAAGATCTAGTTAAGATATGTATCCAAAGTAGATGGAGAGTGGTGGAAAAGCTAATCATTGGTAATGTTTCTTAAGATTCAGCAAAATGGCTTGCTATCAAATATGTAGGTTGCTCCGAAAGTGAAGTCTCCATTTATTTCCATGGAAACTACAACAGATGCAAAGAGCTCCGTAACACTATTTGATAGAGCAAATTCTCAGCTAGAAAACACTACGCTTCAGCCTAATCATCACCATTAGCTATGCATTTTCTCTAGTGATGAACAAGAGCCTGTGTGCTTTGTAAAAATCTGTGCCAGTGGAGGTGACCTACTCACTGTTTCACAGCTGCTGTGATGGCATTGTTACTCAAACACAGCACCTTCCACCTCACTATCCTAACATCCACTGTTTAGCAACAAGGCGTAACAAAATATTGGTGGGAAGGTTGAATGTCTACTGTTGCACCACCAATATATGTACCTGACACTGTGGGCCAATATAATAAAAAGGAAGTCATAGAATCAATAATCATAGGCAGACAAATTCAATAATCATAGAATCACCAAGGTTGAAAAAAGCCTCTAAGATTATTACCCTCAGAGCATCCTTCATATATAAGACTTAGCTATATTGCAAAATCAACCGATTTGTATGTAATTGATTTGAATTCATCTGCTTTTTAATTTTCAGAAGCCTTTCCTGATGCAACAAGCTAATTTATGACATCAGAAAATGCTAAGCTAATTTATACTAAGCAATTTGTGGACAGCAATACAGATAAATACTTAAACTTTTTTCCAAGAGGATTCAGTTATTTTCTTAAAATACCATTTTAGTTAGTTTATATGTTCCATATATTTTACCTTCATTTTGTAGGCAGACTGAATCAGTCTGCCAAATAACCAGGTATCTTAGGAAAAGCACTACCACTAGTGGACAGACATTTATAGGATGGATTAACTACCTTAAAAAGCTTATGTCTACAGCTGTACTCATGAAAAAGCTCAAACAGTCATACTTCCTTGGAGTAAGCTATTGGGCAGGTGGCATATGTCATTCATTTCTTACAGTAATTTGTCATGGTTTTGTGATTTTCGGTTATTGGTATTCCACATCATAACGTCATGTAGTGGATATACCTGGTTCTCAGAAGAGAAGGACTACTACAGTCCCCACGGTACTTTGCTCCTCTGTTACCATTTCCAGCCGGAGGGAAAAGATAAAAGCTCGCAGTATAAAAACATGCAGATCACGAGACCTCATCCCTTTTTCCGCCGTCTCTCGTCTTGGCAGCACCTCGCTCTCCAGCCGTCTTATC
>NC_034414.1:32514436-32548366 GCF_002078875.1 Numida meleagris | reverse complement strand
CGATATTTTATTTAGTAAATTAGTTTGTTTCTCCTCAGATTGTTGCCGCTGTTCTTTGCTCTCAGGGCCATCTCCCTACCCTTTTCCCCTTTCCCCTTTTCCCGGGACGTGGGCCCTTGGGTCCCCCGTCCCCTTTGTCACAGAATCGGGCCTAACGCCTGTAAACCGTTGAATCTCTAACTGTCCATAATTTCTTTAGAAATCACACACATCCAAAGGCCTATCTGCTACTTTCTCAAGTATACGCTATTGAAGAATATTACTCATTAATTTCCCAAATTATTCCACGATCATTGCTGTCTCAATTTTTTTAATGGTTCACTTTAACTCTCAGCTGTTATTTGCATTTTAGGTTCCTGCTTTGGAGATCAATTTATTTTCTATTTTGAATTTTTGTCTTACATTCCAGCACATATTTAGCCCTTGGCAGATTGAAAGGTGTCTCTGTCAGGAAACATCATCCAAGGGAACACAAGACTCTTCACAGAACAAAAAAGAGGTGTGGTGGAGGAGGAGAGAAAACATCAGAAGCATTGCAAAAATACCTTTTTGTTTTGTGTTCCAAATCTCTAAAACTTTTCAGCAGCTTTGAGCTATCAGAAAGTGTAACTTGCTGACAACACTTTACATGGAATGTCAGCTTTGTGTGATTTGAAACAGCTGAGATAATAACCCCCAAATGAGAAAATTATAATACTGAAAGGAATATAAGCATGTATTGTACTAGCAGTACTTCTTTATTAATGACTACTGTAGAGCAATTGATGCAATAGCTAACCTTTTTTCTTACTAACAAAAGAAGTTTTGTCTTTGTATCTCTTTTCCACTCTTTTGCATCCTGGAAAACCTTGGAGAAAAGAAAATCATTTGCTTCTGAGGAGTTTATTTGCTTCTGTGATTCCTTACCTGAATTGAAAATGTTCCCTTGGCACTGTCATCTCATCTGTTTTGACCCAGCTGCTATTGCAAATTGTGGGTTTAGTAAACAAAGATACTGTTTTCAAGCAAATGTCCCTTAAAGAAAACAAGACAAATAAAAAGAACAGAAGTTGTGCTGTGTTTGCTGAGAATGTTTTTTAAAGTTTGCCATGAGGTGTCAGCAGCTCTTTAATTTTCGGAAGCCTTCTTCTGACACTGGGATCTAACAGCAATTTACACAGCAAGTTTCTCAATACTTTTTCAGTGGTGTTGGAATATTTTCTTTTTAGGGAGTCCTTAAATATTTCCAGATGACCAACACAGACAAATTTGTCCATTTGTTACAAATACAACTATACATGCAAGTAAGTTACTAAATAAATGTAAAATAAACAATGTTTACTTCTAATTATCTTAGACAATGTACCTTATGTCCAGTGTGTGCACTAGCTCTAGTAAGTTCACTAATGTATCATTTCTGAGAAAATGTAGATGCCAGAGTATTATGAAAGTTGTACAATATTACTCAAGAATTGCTTAGAAATAAAATGTTTAACAATTTCTAGAAACCTGAGTTCTAGGGTTAGTTATGTTTGATTTCAGTGCAAATACTGTATCTTCAGGCTTCCCCAGGTGGCAATGTGTTTTAAGAAGTGGATGCTTATGTCTAGAAATGCTGTTCTTGCCAGTTTTGTTTTCCCAAGTTAATTTAGCTGATGAATGTAATATTAGTCTAAGGTTTAGGAATATCTTCACAGGGAAAGCAGAAATGAAGAAAGGCCATGTTTCTTAATATAGTAGGATCAGGGGAAAACAAAAAGTTTAACCAGGCTTAAGAGATTAAACCAAAGCCTATATTCAGGTGAACTAGATAGCACTACCTACCACTATTATCACTGTATCTTGAATATATTGAAATGGAAACTCACCCAGACTCCAGCTGTGATAATTTGGCTTCAAAAAGTACTATCCTAAATGAACATTTGTTGCACAGTGGAATATATTCCTGCAATAAAACACTGCTAATTCACTTGGATTAAAAAAAAAAAAAAAGAAAAAAGAAAACAACACCAAAACACTGTAATTTTGTTTTCACATATTAGGTCTTACCCTTCCTGCTAAACCAAGAGTGTCCCTTATACTCAGTTATAAACCTTGCAGTAGTACTATTCCACTGATGTAGATGAAAAGTCAAAATACTCTGCAAGCCGGAACTCTTAACATTTAAGATAATGTTCACCTTAGGAGCGTTGACACTTCACAGCAGTCTGGATCTGTTATTCACACCTGGAGATTTCACCCTGAATAGTACAGAGAAAGTGGTGGGGATTAGCCTGACCACCACATTTTTATTCTGAATGATATCTGATGGGAGTCAAGACATGGAATGTGGGCAGAAAGTGCTGAAGCATTTTCAATCATTTTTCTTCATCTTAAACACCTAAGACAAAGGAAGGTGTGAGGAGGATATAGCCTGAGCTGACTATTCAGTATTACCATCTAGCATGTGTGAAAAGTGATTTAAGAGCAATAGGTCACACTTCACTTTGAAGCTGAGATACTGCCACATCTTTTTGAAGACATAATCCTGCAAAGTGCTGAGCACCCTGGCTGCAAACCAGAAAAACACATAAACACATGCTTAACTTTAATCATAGGACTAGGCCCCTTTGTGTTAAAGTTGACATGTGCTGAAGTGCTCGTCTGGATCAGTTCCAGAAGGTTCAGTACCCCTCAGGATTGATTCCTCAGTCAATAAACTAAAAGCTTCAGCTTAAAAGTAAGCCTTGGATTCTGTTTACATTTCCTGCTAGCATTTTAAAAATAAAACAGTGGTTTTATTAAACACAAATAATTCTTGCTTCTTTGAGAGAAAATTGTCAGAGATGAAAGCACAAGAGTGCATTTTAATAGGCACAGGCAATGAACAGGATACTCACTTCCTCCGGCTTGCATGCAGATTCCCTCTCTCTCCCAAATAATCTCTTAATGACCTACTAACAGACAGAATATTCAGAGTCTGTTTATGTGGCAAACAGAAGTCTTGTCTTTCGGAGGTGCCTTTTGCAGTGGTCTCAGGGGGCAGTGCTCAGTTCAGGGCCAAAAGGTCTAGAGCTGAAGTATCTGAAAGCTGTGAACACAGATGTTTGTTTTGTGGTGGCTAGCTATAAATTAGGCTTTCCTGTCTGAAAAATATTGTGGTGAAGATAAAAGAAAATTCTACAGATAACCATGTGAAATTAATCTCAGCTACAAAACTCTGCTGTTTCCTCTCCAGACTGTCATCCTCTCACCATCAACAAGATGTTCTGCAAAAGAATTACGGCAGCCAACGCACCTCACTGTCCAACTAAATCACAAGTGAAAGAATTAATATACTTACAGACCTTGTTGATTTCTCCATGGAATCCAGAGAAGCTTGGCTTAAATTTGCTTTGGCTACTATGATCATAGAAGAACACTTTTTGAAAGGTTTTCAAAATAATTTGAAGCTAACTCAGATAAAATTAGGATCAGTGGCTCTGTGTAGAAGTGGAGGCCAGTAATGAGAGGTATCCCTCAGAGGTGGGGTGTCCCAAAACCAGAGCTCCTCAACATCTTCATCAATGACCTAGATAGTGGGATTAAGTGCACCTTAAGCAAGTTTGCTGATGGCACTAAGCTGAGTGATGTAGTTCATATAATAGGAGGAAGGGATGCCATACAGAGGGATCTGGGCAAACTTGGAAAATGGGCCCGTGAGAACTCCTGAAGTTAAACAAGGCCAAGTGCAAGGTGTTAGATTTGTGACAAAGCAATTCCTGTTACTTGTACAGACTGGCAGAATAATACTGAGTGCAGCCCTGCTGAGAGAGACTTGGGTGTTCTGGTGAACAAAAAGCTGGTGAGCCAACAGTGTGCAATTGCAGCCCAGAAGGCCAAATGCATCAAAAGAGAGATAGCCAGCAGTCCTCCTCTACTCTGCTTTTGTGAGGCCCCATCTGGAATACTGTGTCCAGGTTTGGGGCCCCCAGCACAGGAAATACATGGAGCTGTTCGAGAGTGTCCAGAGAAGGGCCATGACAATAATCAAAGGTCTGGAGCACCTCTCCTATGAAATAAAGGTTGAGGGGCTTGTTTAGCTTGGAGAAGAGAAGGTTCTGGGGAGATCTCATTCCAGCTTTCCAGTACTTGAGGAGAATATAAACAGGAAAGAAATAAACTTTTTACATGGTCTACTAGCAAAAGGAGAAGGACAATGGCTTTAAACTGAAACAGGGGAGATTTAGTTTAGATGTTAGGCAGAAATGCTTTAATCAGAGAATGGTGAGGCACTGGAACAGGCTACCCAGACGAGCTGTAGATGCTGCATCCCTGGGGGCATTCAAGAGAAGGATGGATGGGGCCCTGGGCAGCCTGATCTAGTGGGCGGCAACCCTGCCTATGGCAGCGGGGTTGGAACTAAATTGTCTTTAAGGCCACTTTCAGCCTAAGCAATTCTGTGATTCTATGATATGATGAGATTAAACACAAAATGTAAATGTTGAGTTGATTTCTAAAGCTTAACAAACTTACCAAAATTCTCTAATTGTTTTAATTATACACTTTCCTGGCACTGAATATACTGAAGTGCTTAGAGAAAAACAATACTAACTGACAGTAGGAATTATCTAATTCCATATAAAAATCTGTTCCTGCAAGATGTCTATCTGTCAAATTCAATTTTACAAGCACAAAAGGATGACCTAGACCTTGAGAACATTAGGTATATATCAGATGGAACCAGAAGAACTTCCAGATGTTCCTGATACAATTTTAGCAGAACATGAGACTGAAAAATAATTGCCTCAGTGGTAATACTTCTCTTTCTACTGTTTTCAAACATTATGAAAAGAATGTTTAATTATTCCAGAATGCCTTTTTTCTTTCTAAAAACTTATGGAAGTTCTAGCCAAGTACAGTAAAATCTTGCTGATTTTTGTTTGTTGGTAATTGGTAAAAAAAAACAGTAAAAATAGGAAACATTGCTATATGTTTGAAACATAAAACACACACAGAAGGTCAAAATTCAGGAAAGTCATTTTTGGGGGCCTGGCTTTTCAACTGTGTAATACAAATTTGTTTTTCTATCTTAATGTATTTCTGAAAGGGATTATAGAACTCTGGAACTCAAAAGTTTTGGTAGAAAGTGATTGGCATTGTTGATTTACAATGTCCTTTCCAGGCACATACTTCTCTTTGGGCTGTATTTTTTTTACAGTTTTCTTAATATGAATTATTAACTTCTCAACATATTTGGGTCTCACTCCAAGGTTCTGTTAGTATAGAATTACAGAATAATAGTGGTTTGGCTCTATTCACCCTAAAGTGCTAGGAAATCACATTGCCTTGCAGTTAAATCAGAGACAGAGCCTTAAAGAATGCGCTAAAATAAGCCACTACTTTTGTATCTTCTGTCATGCATTCTATGCCTTTGTCCTGCTACTCTATGGCTGCGTCTGAAAAAAACACAATGTGTGACTGTACTTGGAACATCTTCACTGTTACCAAGTTTCACAAGTAGAAACACTGCTGATTTGTGTGCCCCTGATTTGTTTTTTTTTGGGGAGGAAAGGGAGCGGGCTGAATCAAAGATGGAATTTGTAAACTGATTGATTTTGATTAGCTTGATCTGATTATGTGAGGGAAGTTATTTTAGATCATTTCCTTTATTTTTCTTAAAAGAGTAGCCCAAAAGGATCTCTTACAGGGATCTTTTTCATATTCTGTTTTTGTTTAGCTATCATCTGCCGTCAAAGGTGTTCACACAGACCTGAACTATGAGTTGTGGCACTATGGAAAACTGGCTCCTTTGGAAGGTTTTTAGAAGATCTTTGAAGGTTTGGCCTTTAGCCTATAAGGGTCAAAACTCATTTGGGAGCTTATATTATTTGTCACTAGGGAGAGTCTAGGGTAAACTTAGAAACACATTTCACTTCAGAATCCACACGATTAAAATTAAAATAATATGTCTGCTATATACACAGAAAAAAAAAAAAAAAAGAAAAAAAGAAAAAAAAAGGACTTCCTTCTGTATCTTCAAGTAGATCCACCAAACAATTCATCATATCTAAAATAATGTATATGATATATATAATACTAGTACACACACATACAGGCAAAATTTCCATGACAAGAGGTAAAAACATTAATATATTAGCCAAAAAGGACAAGTCCTATTTCTGTAAGTTTAAACCACTTCGCAGTTCTCTCTGGAATTTGTGTAGCCAGTTCCATTGGAGTTGGTTGGTTGGTTTTTCCACTGAAAAAGATGATTCATGGATATTTTTTCTCTAAGGTACAAAAGTATCTTTATCATAGGATATTGTTACAGAACTGGTATTGAAATTCGGCACTCTGAGCAACTTTCACATACAGAGTGAGTTTTAACTTTCAAATCTGATGTCCAAAAAATATCCAGAAAGGATTCAGTCCTCATGAAATGATCTATAACATATCAGAAAGAGAAAATATTGCATAATAATATATTTTAGCATCACTGTCATTTACTCATCTTCAAAACTTCTAGGACCAGTATGAAAACATGACAATCATGTAAATCCTCGTATTTCAAAGAAGATTATGTTGTAAATTTAGAACTAGATTTTAACATGAAGAATCCTGAATTCACAAGGAGTTGGCCCAATTAATTTGTATTCATTCTCTCCTCTGTCCTAGGATCTGCTAACACAAAATGGTATGACCAGAGATATCTTGTAGCCTAGACATATTGCATAGAGGCTACGAGATGAAAAAAAATCACAGCTCTGGATCAGCTCCACATCTCCATATATTAATATGCAGAAGAAAATGATTAAGGGAGAGTACAATTCTTCCAGAATAGTCACAGTATTTGTTATAAACTTTGCTTTATCTTACTGCACTGTGAGCAGCAACTGAGTCATTAGCTCAGAAAGCAGAAGACTTGTGTTATAGTACTCTGTCATTAATCTGTCATGCAGTCTTAGTAAATTTCTATCTCCTGGTTCTATTTCCTTTTGTATTTTGTATACAGAATATAAACCTTATAGAATTAGAATGACAGGCCATAGTTTGATATGCAAACATTAGCCCTGGGACTGAGTGCAGGATTGAAAATATCACAGCTGCATGATGCAAAACTTGTCCAGTGTAAACTCATTTTGAAGGTACTGTCTTGTTTGTTTTCCAGAATAACCTTGTATTTCAAGCCAGTACACTAGGCCTCCACACCTCAGCTCCTTACCTGATCACCAGCTGTGCTTGTTCTCACATCACCAACTGTGACGTTCTAGTTACTTCATCAGCAAAGCAACTGTGGGCCTAAGCCTGATCTAGACCTGTAGAGATGAATGATTACCAGCACTGATACCAGATAGAAACAATTTTCTCACTAAGAACTCACGCACTGTCTTTGGGGTCCATGTTGTGCTTGGAATTTTTAGATGTTATTGTAACAACTGCATCAAGAGCAAAATTAAAATAGAGTTTGTCTTAATTATGCTATTCAAGTTAGTCATTCTCAATTTATGCTTGTACAAGTCAGAGTTAACTTTCAGGATTTTTTCCAATTTTTCCAGGTTAAATATTTATTTATCTTTACAACCATATTTTCAACCATGATTTACTTAAAAATGTCATGTCTTTCATATTTTAAAGGTTTTTTTTAATTTTGCATTCATTAGTTTTATTTTACATTTCTTTTAAGAATAATATTGATTAATTGGGCAAATATTTAAGTATGACTAACTTTGGGAGTCACAGGATGGATTATATATTTCACAGAAACAATTATATAATATTGGCAACAATCATGTTATATAGAAACTTGAAATGTAACATTTAATAAAAGCTAAATATATTGATTACTGGAAGTAGTTTCTCTTAAATACAGTAAGACAGATTCATCCCCCTTTCTCTCCCTCCCTCCCCCCTCTTCCTTCAAGGACGGTAAATCACAATTACTCCTCCAGGAAAGAGGTCTAGTGTTCACACTTCATCAAAGGAAGATCAAACACTTTGAATGGTTCTTTTTAAAGTTAATTGTTTCCAGATTATTGTTGGTCATTTCTTATTTTTATGTGAGAAAAGTCATAGTACTGAAAATAAAAGACATATCCAAAGTTTGCAGCTACTCTGGAGAAACAGTATAAACTGCGCAAGTTTGATCAGTAATATCTAGTGGACGACTTTTATTATAAATTAAAGCCTCCTATAGAACAGAAATATTGGCACATTATTATCTTTTTGTGCTCAATCTATGTTTTGATGTTTCTGTTGCGCTAGTGTTTTAATTTCTTACATAGTATATAATATTCGGTAGGATGCTTATATGTCAGAGTAGTAAAGTTAAACAGCATTGCCCGGGATGGATTAACAAAGTATTATACAGAGTTATAAATGCAAACAGTTGTATGATAAAAATGTATTGAATAGTGTAGTCTTTTTATGTGTTCCTTACATTCATTCATGATGCCAAGGTTACAAACCAGATAAAAATGTAAATGATCTTATCCCTGAATATTTCAAACTCAGAACATCTTCTGAGTAACTTAGACCTGTCAGATTTGTACACATAACTGTATCTGAAAGATCTTCCGGCTTTTAGCTACATATCTTTTAAGGTTAGAGCCTTACAAGAGGGCAACTCACTGAATTATTTTTCTGTGCATTAATTGCAATGCAGTATTATGCGGTTGGAAGAAAGAAACTGTTCAGAAAAAATTTCAATGCAAGACTCAAAATTGCTGTGATGTCATTCTATGATGACAGACAGACTCTGACAATCAGTCTTAAACTGGTAACCTTCAAACTATGATTTTTTATTGAAGTTCACCTGGCTGTCAGCAATTGAACTACCTTCAAGCACTGGCTTGGGCTTTCTTTCATATACTTTTCCACTTTCCAAATTTCAGTTTTATGAAAATAAAATGCTCCCCAAAAAGTCAAAAGTGAGTTGTGTAACTCCAAGGAGGCTCCAGAGCTGAAAGTCTCAAGATCATCAAATTCTTCCCTCACATTCTGTACCGCAAAAGCCATAGGGAATACCCTATTTCACTCAACTGAGAGTTTCAGAGAACATGTATAGCTTCCAGAATTGGAATAGAGTTCTGGCACAGAAGTTATAAAAACATTTTGTAAAAGCATAAGATGTTTTTTAGAATTATTAAGAAATAATAATAATATAAAAAAATAGTAAATATGCACACTGAAGAATCACTGTTTTCTATGTTTTTCAGATGCAAACAGGTGGGATTTTTAAAATCACATGGTAATCACACAAATTTGAAACATTATGCTATTTTAGAAATCTGTCTTTGTGACACAGATCAGCCAGTGACTTAGCCATGATAATGTTCCTTGTCACTGGGCTTCATTCTACTGGCACTTTTCAGGCTTTCATGTAATAATCCTGATGCCTGCACAAAGTATTCAGAGCCAGAGTAGGCAAGTTCCACCACTGTGATCATGTGGGTTCAGGAAACTAGTTTATGTATAGTTTATTTTAACACCCTCATGGAGGAAGACAAGAGTCCTATCTTCTCCATGGCAGTCTAATAACTAAGGCATTTGCCTAGAAAGCAGAATAGCAAAATTTGGAGTTCTCCTTAGACAAAATATATCCTTTTCCCACCTTTCAGAATAAAGTCCTAATAAGAATTTTGTATGTTGGGCCACCTCTGCTGCACTGGACTGGATTCCATATGCTTGTCGGGAGTTACTGTGACTCTTGTGTTGTGTTTTTGTGACAGTATCATGCCACAGAGTCTGCAGGTTTAGTAGACTTGCAGGAAGCAGTCCTCCTCACCTCCCAGGAAAGAGGAATGGAGTATTTACATTGCTGCATTACAGTGGAACTAAACTGAGCATGGTCTCACATTTATGCTATCATTCTCCTTTGGGAATCTTATTCCCACTATGAAGAGGAAGAGCGTTCATCATAAAGTGCATAAAAATGAGATTCTGCACTTTTCCACTTAAATGTATACATCTTTTTCCTTCAAATTAAGGAAACTGTCTCAAAATGAAACGAAACTTTTTTTCTACAAAGATAAGATTTTATCCATCTCACTTAATCTTTTGAAAGGCAAGAAAACCAGCGTACATGTCCAGGGCAAGATGAAACGGGACTGAAGTGATACCAAGAGAAAAATTAGAAAAAGCATTAAGGAAATATTTTTGAATAGGTAAGATCAAATGCTACAGGATCACAGCTACAGCCATCAGGTGCAATTAGATGAAAGGGTAAATGCTGAGATCTCCTCAAATAGTAGATGAAAAAACATGTATTAGTCACACTCAGTCTAGTTCTCAAGTGGTGACATCTTTCAATGCCTCTGAAGTGTCCTTAGCCATAAAGAGATTTAATAGGTCAGACATATTCTAGCAATTCAAACACACAGAGAGAAAAAGGACATGCAGCAAAGTTTTTCCTCAGATTGAGGACTGTATAATTCTTTCTAGTCTTTATATAAACCAGTACTAGCCTGTAGGTGGTCAACATTGGAAAAATGGCAATGAGTGCCCCCTCGTACATTTTAGAAGAGATCAAACTCTGTCAGCAGACAAAATGGATTTCTAAGACATGAAATAATAATTCCTTATATTGGATGTAGCTTTCATCTGCCCCAGTGACTGGATCAGTGCTACTAGAAGCAGTTTGTAGTGTGGAGGGCTGCTCTGAGGAATGATGGGGGGGAGGGCAAGCAGGGTGGGAAGGAATAGCCAGCTATTGCACAATAGCTATTTTATAGCAGGAATTCACACTGAGAGGCCATTGAAATAGTGTTCAGAGAATGTCAGTGATTGAAATACTATTCTTATTGTACACACAAGCACCGATTCAGACAGGGTATAAGCAGGTGCAGCTTCATTGAAGTCAGTAGTGCAGCACCCACTGGGCCTGAATTTAGCTCACAGTAGGACTTGCTGTGAAGTGTATTACACTAATGATAGCTTTGGAAACATACTGTTTTCTGCATGACCTAGATGCATTTGCCCCACATAGATGTTTTCACAACAAGACGGTGTTGTCTCTAAGTTTCTTACGAGGAAGTAGATGAAATTGAGAGATCCATTTTAAGGCTCTAGATGATGCCATTCATTTTTTTTTAACCCGTTCACTGAAGGATTATACTGGACTCCTCTTTGTTTTTAGCAGGTCTACAAGGATTTTGCAAATAGAATTCCTAGAGCTAGGTCCTTGATAACAAGATTCCTGAAGTTAAATTTAATTTTTTATTGAATTATATTGATTCAACATGCACAGTTCATAAAGATGGTTGTTTTAATCTACATAATAAAGTTGTTTGATGCATGTTGACTTCTTTCCTATAAACCAACTTCTCTCCACCTTCCACGAAATATATAGTTCCACTCTGCTTTCATGTTTTCTTTCTATTCTTCTGACAAGATAATAAAAAAGTGGATAAGATTTAAATGGTATTTGTTTCCTAAAGGTGCAAATGAAAAAAAAAAATCAATGTATTTATTGAGTATGTCGTGTTTGTTCTCAACCGTTCCGTGATTCTATGAAAAGGGTAATACAAATGGTTTTACTCATCTCCAGTGCACAGGTATTGCAGAGTAAATTTGGCTCCGTGATGGATCTATTTAAGACAAGGGAATCCAGATTGAATCCAATAGTTAAGGTACAAAATGACAGCTTCCTTACCCTCAGAATTAATTACCATGGCAAACAAGGAACCAGGCATTAGCTGAGTTGTATTATTTTCTGTGAAAATTCTTGGCCTACAGCTGACCTAGCTAGGCTTAAGTCATGTTTTGATTTTGCAGTATTATTTCTGGAAATGTGATGGCCTAGAACAGGGCTGAACTTGTAGCAAATAAAACAATTCTTTCACTACCTCCACATTTAAAGCTAAAATTAATCTTTCTGCACAGAAATCTTCAATGTTTGAGGTCTATTTTTACTTATCCACCCCCACCCACCCAAAAAAAAGCCAACGCTGTTTAAGAATTTTCTGAACACTGAAAATCTAGAAGTAAGGCTAGAAGCAAAAGCTGCCTGAAACCTGTAGAACAGTGTGTATAGAAAGGCAAATAATTTCATTATTTTTGTAAATCAAGCATTATGTTAACATGAATTTTAGCCAATTTTTTTTTATCTATATATGGTACCCATACATTAGAGCTGCTATGTGACACACTATTCAAGGACAGTAACATATGATCACGTCAAGATTTATAATTAATTGATTTACGTTTGAAATGAAATTAAGATAAAGTGATACATGCATGAAATTTTACAGTGATGAAAATAATATGATTTTTTTTACTTCACAAAATAATATGTTACGGTTTTTTTTGTTAAAAGAAACATGCTTTTGAGAAAAAGTTAATATTTAAAAAGAGCATTTTTTGAAAGAAAGTAGTTTAGTCATCCTTTCAATTTGTCAAATACCTCAGGGATCAGCAGAAAGAAATCACCATAGATTTTATCAATTTCACAGAAAATCTACAAAACAATGTTTTAAGTTTTTAACTTCTCCTATTTTAGGAATGGGAAGTAGAAACTAAAGCCTATCATGAGATTCAATGTGTTATACACTTGCTCAAAATTGTCTGCATGCTGTGAGAAATCAGACTTTTGTTTTTAAGCTGATACTTAAAATATTTTTAATAGTTTTAAATTAATTTGTGAAGATAACGGTTTTATGCTGTTTCAGCAGTTGTATATTTGTATCTGTAGATGTAAGCATTTTGTTTGGTGTTACATTACTTCTTGTTCTTAAAAGCAGGCAAGGTTCTCGGAAGTGCTCAATCAAAATTTAGAGGAAGTTATCTCAATAATTCTTTTATGGCCACTTCAAAAAATGAATGTTTAGAGGGACTAAAATTCAGTACTCTATATAAAACATTTGAATTAATATAATTGTGGGAAAATTTGTGTACTTGTTACGTTCATGAATAAAATCATATATCATTTCACATGTGTTAATATATATTGAGCGTGGGATATTCCAATGCATGTTACTGTATAACTAGAGGTATATCAGACCATGGAACACTGAAAACTACACAGAAAACCATAGCAGAATGGGAGAACCACAGCTTACAAAGCTATAGGTAAGAGACTGGATGTTCTAGGGCCAAAGATCGCTGATGGAGTACAATTTCACATCATGAACAGACATAGAAGAAAGAAATAAGGACAAAAATACTTGTTACGGTGTTGTAAATAAATAGACCAATTGTTGCAGTATGAAAAGCTTCCTGCCATGAAATAACCACACTGACAACAACAGTGAGTGTTCCTCTCCACTGCCAAGAAGTTCCTAGTATAGCTGATTTGTTTCATAGTGTTGGCAGTGGAAAGAATAAAAACACATATCTCAAACAGAACATCTTTTTTTTCCCTTTTCTTTTATTGTACTTTCTTTGTGTGATTTTTTTTCTTCTCACCAAGTCAGGAAAAACTATTAGGAGAGAGACAGATTTCTCTAATGAGCCAACAGGTAATGCAAAATTCATGTCTCCACCTGCAGCTGGGTAAAGCATGATATGGTGCACAGATAAGAAAGCAGATTTTTCCCTTTTTGGTTTTTTTTTATTATTTTGGGTTTGTTTTTCTTTTTTGGAGGCAAGAACCCTGGTTACTACTGGGCATCATGACCCACTTGTTCATTTTGAGGAAGAAGTGGATACTTTCCGTGGGAGAAGCTCAAGCATCAGATTTGCTCCTTGGAGCATTAATAAAAGGGCTCAGTTAGCTTCATCTCATTATTTTACTATGAGTATTGACTTTGGCCTAGAGTCATGTATAGATAAAATGGTGCAAGGGCTTGTCCTAAGTGATTACTCAGAATTACAAATCATTCTACGTGTAACTGAATACTGCAGCCTAGCTGGCACTCTGCCCCTTGTTTTTCCCACCTTCGGCCCTTCAGCATCCCCCCTCATCCCCCCCTTCTCCTGCCCCAATAAGGGGATGAATCCAGCTTTGGTTAAATGGGCAATTTATCTTATTCACTGAAAGGTGAATTTTAATTCAGCAGCATGAGGTGGACATACATGCCTATCACACAGCACTACATCAACAAAGATTTCAGAAAATAGTTACTAGGTAGCCTGGTAGCAGGGAGACAACAAGCAGCATGTAACTGTGTATGTGCCCTTTTTCTAATAAAGTAAACTCTAATAGACAAAACTGGGTTGTTGTTGGTTTTTCTTGTCTGTTTTAGTAATTGGCTGATCATGCCTGAGCATGTAAAAGATCATCCTCTATACGTGTTTGTTTTAAAAAGGAATGAGCAAGAAAGTGAGAAAGATAAATTTTAGCAGCACTGGGATTCTAAAAGCCCATTATTTTTAAGAGTGTGGAGAGGATCAATAAAATAAAGAGACTCATAAAAGTACAACATACTCTTGGTACATCCAAATATAATAAAATATAAAGTGCAATATTCAACTCAAGGAGTACATGGTGGGAGATAAGAAGAGAGTCTATTAGGGATATGACAGGTTTCAAGAGTACATCTAATTAGACAACGCAATTAGAGAAACAAAATAATTTGAATTTTAGCTTTTTGTTTAAAGCATCAAGATTTATTCAGCTCCTTTAACTGTGTTTTAATCCTTTAGTGTGATCGGTCCTGTTGCTTGTGCCATGATTGAATACATTAGTCTTGGGAAACTTCACCTCCTGTAGGAATTGGCTAACCTTTCCATTTCGGGAGGTACTCTTAAGAGTTTTCTTGACAGAGTATGGTATGTGATATATCTAGTTATTACAATAATTATAAATAGCTGAAGGTCCATTATGCAGTAACATATACTCAATAAATCATTTGCCAATTGTGGTTGCTCCACTTGTCAAATCATATTTCAGCTAACTACTAATTGTGAGATTTTGGTGGTGGTATTCTAAGATGTTTCCACTTCTTCAGTGATGTTTAAAGAAACAAAATTCCTAATTTGCAATATTAGCATAAAAATAATCTCTATTCACTTAAATAAAGACATAGAGGAAAAAGTTAAATGTAATTCCTGAATACTTGCCTATGATCTACAGCTTTCACAGCTATATTGCTGAGAGGAATGTTTGTGCAGAGTAATATGTTGGACCAAGTCACATTTTCAGTGAATAATTCACATGACAAGTCAAGTGTGCTAGCTGGCCATGACTTGACTTATTTGAAGAATTTAATATACTCAGCAAGATTTTCTTGCAAGTAATGGAGGGAACCAAAACTTTGAACTCATTTCTGCTATTAAAAATGTCCATGTGCACAATGGCTGCATTACTGGTTTGTGCTTTTTTAAAATCATCCAAACTACTATATTTTGAAAACACAAACCTTAGATAACCAGTGACACAACAGAATCAATTAGGGCTTGTTCAGGCCACTGATAATTTAGCTAACTCATATTAGTACCACCAGCCCAACCTATTCCATCAGAATGAGGATGGTGTCTCTTGTATCCCATATTATCTATCATCAATGAGAAACTTTAGCAACTCGTATAGCATGAGCAACTGAATAATTCCTACTTTAAGTAGATCATACAAAGGACTTCATGTTTGTTGTCCATATAACCGGTAAAAAACAATACACCAATACACAAAAACAGTAATCATGTCTAATCATTCAATTGGCCAACATTTTGGAAAATTAAAAGGATGTAATAGAAAAATATTAAAAGAAGAGTTCTGTTTATTCCAGCTTAAAAGCTAATGAATATAGTTTATTTCAGGCCCAAATATTTAAGAATAAAAGAGAAATTTATCTTTCCACATTTCAGTCCTGCTAATAAAATGAAGCAGTGACAAAAAGGCATGAAGGAGCGAAAAGTATCAAATATTTCAGAAAAATGTATTTTAAATGGAGTAAGGTTACATAGCCAACTTGCAAGTGAAACAAAAAATTTCCAAATAAAGATTGTCTGTGCACCCTTTCCATATGAATTATGATATACTTTATTTGCACACATCCATCTGGCTTACTGCACTTGAATTAGGGCAAAAGCTGTTAGGATAGTTCTAGTGAAAATAAGCCCATCTTTGGAAAGATGGCAACATCTGAAAAAAAGTTGTACTTTAATGTTTTTATTAACTGCAGTAGTAGAAAAGAGATCCTGATATGTAGTGTTTTAGCATCCCTTGGTGAAGGAAGTCTAGCACACTGACCATAGTTTGGACCAGCCTGGCAGGAAGCCGTTGCACAGGGAGAAGGGTAAGGATGCTCTAAAGCAACCTCTACAGCTTCCCAGCTGTTAAGGCTATTGAAAATTGGGTATTCAGCTGGTAAAATGTTTCTCTATAGAATCTCATTAACAGAGTAATTTCTTTGTTGTCACTATTTGAACTGAATGTGCTATATTCTTTCTGTTTTAGAACAAAGGATTGCAGAACAGAAATTGAGATGGCTTCCATTGCCATAAGAGGATGCACATGCCATTGACCTCTGCCTTCAGGGACTACACTGAGGAAAGACCTGGAAGAGATAAAAGTAGCTGCTATTCGTGCTACCCTATATATACAGAGTTTTCAGAAAAGGAAATCTTTAAGCTCAATTGCAGCTTATTTTTGGCCTGTTTGGTATCATAGTGTGTCACTATCTACAGAGTACTACCTGGAGAGTCCTCTCTTACCATTTCTCTGCTTTTTGCAGGCAACATTAGACAAATAAGCACTGTAGATAATTTTCATCTGAACAGTTTTATGAGTAGATGCCATTCTTCTGAGTCCCAGTGCTATGCTGAATCTAGTCAGACGTCAGTAGGTATGCTTAGTACTCCATGTTTTTCCTTGTTTCTTTGGTTTTGTAGATGGAGAAAACAATTTAAAAGATTATTGGTGGAAGAGAAGCAGAAAAAATACAGAAATATGCTTCTGGCAGAGATTTTATTGTTATCACAATAAACTACAGAAAAAAAAAACTTCAATAAATAATGGCTTTTAAAATCTGCATCACATTTTCATGCCTGGTTATATCTTTATTTTTTCAGAGAATGAAACAGAATGGCAAGACTATGCAGGGGTAGTTAATTCTATTCCTGCAAGGGAGTTGTTGACTCCACAGTTGGATATATTATTCATTAAATGCAGATGAAAAAGAAAGAGTAAACAAAATTGATATGCTACTTGCCTTTAGCTTTGATAACCTCTCACATCTAGTTATAAATAAGAAGTTTCTCTGTATCTGTTGTCAAAATTAAAATAATGGATAATTTCCAATTCCTCTCTGGCCTTTCAGTTCTCCTGTGAAACTACAATAGAGTTCTGTCTCTCTCTGGGTGACTTGTCTGCAAATGAAGATGGATGGAGTTTTTCCATTTTAATTAGTAAGACCAGCTGCTCTCTAAAAGGGAGAGTGGGTTGGGTTTTTGTGGGTCTTCCAAGCTGATGCATCATCAAAGTTGTAATGATGGATTAAATAACGCTCTTTTTCTGCAGAAAAAAACATCACAGCAATTTAAGCAGATGTAATGCAAATGAAAAACATCTTCTAGCCATCTATATGCATTTAAACACACATATATATCATGTGGAAAATATATATTTGACCAGTTCTGTTATTTTTAATGTTCCAACAAATTGTATCACATTTACTTATCATATTTCTTAAATTAGCATCCCTTCCACATTATTTTATGAAAAAGATATTTTGTAATTTAAAAAGCTTTTACAGCATTAAAATCCTGGTTGCTATACGCTTTTTGCTATTTCCGTTTAGCGCCACCTCTTTTTACTGATCATTATATGGGTGGTTTTGGTATTTTTTTTCTCTAAGCAACTTTCTAAAACACTTTACTTTGCTTGGAGAGCTACTGCTCTGTTTAATAGACAGGGAAGTTGCTTCAAGCACAAAGTAGCTGACTCTTATCTTGAAAGAACCCCTCTGCATCATGATAGTCTTCTGTCTGTCCTAAGAGCTCCAGAAATGAGGTGATATCTAATAATATCTGGAATGTCTATGTTACAATAGAAAATCTTTTAAACTGTTATTTTCTACTGAGCTGAATTAGCCTTTGGGTTTTTCTTCTGTTTTGTTAAATATACAGAAATTAATTCTGTGCTCTGGTTTAAAACTTTTCTCAGCTTACATCCTACCCCCATAATTGAAAGTGTTTAATGATTGTAGAAATGGGTAGTCCATTCCTGTATACCCAATGCGCTGGTGTCATAAATGGCCATTTTATAGATGGATAATGTACTATAGTCATAATTCTTTGTTGCTGATGGTTATTGCACTAGATCACGACCCTTGGATATTGAGAGTCAGTTTTTAATATCACATCCATTTACAAAGGTTAATGGACTAGGTTTTGCAGCTTTTGACCTTTTGATGCTTAGGGTTAGAAAGGTGCATTTGTGCACTAAACTGCCAGAAAGTATCTGTTTATTTATATTAGCTATAATAGGCACCATTACTGATTTTAATCAAGAAACTGAGAGGAATGTGACTTGCCAGAATTAAAGTTATTGGAGCTGGATCTTCTAAGGTCCACTTAGTATGAGATTTTCAATACTTACAAATGAGAAAGTCAATATTTATTAACATTCAAGTTCTACTTTGTGTCATTTACATAAGTACAGTTGAAATTGAATTATAATATTCCAAAAATATTTGAAACCAGTACTCCTTAATATGGAATTATTTTAGAGATTGTGATCAGGTTGTTTAGGTCACCTATGCACAGCTTGTTCACATGACACACATACTAATCTAAAATGGTCACAGGAGACTTATCATAAGGTATATTTTCTGACTTAAGCATATGAACACTTCTGCTTCAGAAGCCATTTTTTTCGATTCTATACAACATCTGCAACAGGAGACAGCCATTTTAGCGTTTCACCAATAATAAAACAAACGTCAGCTCTGCAGCACCAAAAATAGTAGGAACTACAACAGAATCACAGAGGTTGGAAGGGACCTCTAGAAATCAAGTCCAACACCCCTGCTAAAGCAGGTTCCCTTACAACACGTCGCACAGGTAGACATCCATCCAGGTCTTTACTATCTCCAAAGAAGGAGACTCCACATTCTCTGTGGGAAAACTATAAACTAGGGTTTTGAACTTAGTTTTTTTCCATTTAGAAGTTGGTTAGCTACACTTAGAAAGTAAAGGACAAGGAGTGAAAGAGATACATAAAACTCAGAAAGAAAAGCAGGAGGATCCAGTAATTACTCTAACACCAATACTTTGAAGGGTGGACTAATGCTGAATTTGGGAAACTTTAAAGGATCAGTTTATATTTAAACTAAACTTACAGAAGTATAAGTTGTGATTTGACTGTTTAAGGTGCCTAATAAATGGCAGATTTAAAAAAAAAAAAAAAAGAATAGAATAGAATAGAAATTGTGGCGAATCCACAGCAGAAAGATGTGGGAATGCTAAATATAGAAAATAGCAAAAACTTAGCAAGTTACCTAAGGTCAGATCAAGACCTAATACTCTGACGAAGGTTTCTAGCTTGTCCTAGTCACCTTTTCAAAAGTTAGTTCTAACCCCTAGAGATTTAGAGATTTCTGACTTTTCTAGTCAGCACAAATTTTATTTATTTCTTTTAATGACTATTGCTACTTTTTTAAAAAAAATTGTTTTTATTACAGAATAACTCAGAAAAGCTCATAGGAAATCTGTCCATCTCTAACTTGTGAGAATTTGTGAAGCTCCTTAACTGCACTAGCATTTTTATTCCTATTTATCATTCTTACAGTTTTTACCTTTCCTCCTCCCTCCTCTTTACTGCTTCTTCCTTGCTACCATAGCTGTGTGAGTGGGAGTGCTGCATTTTGTCTGCTGAGCTTGTGAAGCCAAATGATTCCGATATAATCAAACTACGCTTTTATAGTGTCGCTTTACACCATGCAGCCCAGGGTGCTAACAGAATAATAAAATTAGCAGCTCAGATAATGATGAGCAAGGCAGGTCAAACAAATAATCTTTTAGGCTTGGAATTGAAGCTGGAATGGTATCAGAGTTGCAAACAGCGAGAGGCTGTGATGAGAGAGATGAGACAGTACTTCACCAAGCCCCAAGCACAGATATTTGGGGAATATTTTGGATGCACTGAAGATATGATCATGGATGACACTAAGTGCTTCCTGTAGTACAAAAGCCAAAGTGAATGGAATACAACTGAAATAGTGGTACTAGCAAGTACTCAGCATCTGAAAGAATTGGACTCTAATGCTCAACCTGAATTTTTATTTGTGATCTGTATTGTGTTTCTGAGGTACCTAGGGCCAAGGGTATTTCTACGCTAACACATCTGTAACTGATTATCTCATTTTACCTTTAGCTCGATTCCATTTGCAAGGAAAGAAATGGATCAGCTAACCAAATACTGCTAATGTGAATAAGTGCTCACGTGGATTTCTTTAAACTACTGTTTTAGGAGGTAAATCCAGCAGTGTGTTTGCAGTTTGAGATCATGGAAATTTCCTGTTTTTCAATCACTTAGCCTACAAATCTCACAGCACAAGAGGAAATGCTTCATACGTTACAAAGATCTAATCCCAGCGTATCAAAAACTTTCACTATAGAAGCACGAAAGATTCTTTAAGATTTATGTTGGTTAGGTGCAAGTGCTTTTCACCTATCAAATGGATGACAGTCAGATCGATTAACTACAGTATATAGTACTTTAAAGTGATGAAGAAAGACACTGGATGGCCAAATGATTAATATCGAGCTATTAGTTCTGATGTTCAAAATTCTAATTGTGTCTAGCTCTGATCTCTACGCTCATTACTACCAATGTAATTACAGGATATAACCTAAATGTAACTGATTTAAAAAAATCAGAGACTGACTACAGTTTTTTAAGAGATAGTAATACTTTAAAGCTCTGCATTTGTATTTCCTTTCTTTTTCTCTCCTTCTCTCTCTTGTTCATTGCGTACTCTTTTGTTAGTACAATGTTCATCTATCCTGAGCAATATAGCATTTTAGTTCTTGTAATAAATGTCTTCATGTGAGGCAGTTCAGCTAAGAGAATGTTATTAGACTGTGCTCTCAGGCAGTGCACCTTCACAAGATCAATACGAATCTGAGGCTCTGTTCATTCCCTCTTTGCTTAAATTCCCCACAAATGTGCAAGGGAAGCAGCAGAGAGTGTCATCAATCATGGGCTGCTCTGACATATGCTGAAACCTGACCAATGCTGAGATGTTTTAATAAGGCATCCATTAGAACCCTCAAATAAATTGCAATTTGAAAACTGAACATAATACCAGCCAAGTTTTCCTCATTCGTCTTGTGGCATGTCACATAATGTAATTGCACTGTTAATTTATCCAAGAACTTTTGCTGTACATGTTTTCATCAGCGTCAGTCAATTTCCCTGCAGACTGCTTCTGTGTGTGCATGGAGGTTGACATACACATGTCTTGTACATATATGTACCTGTTTCTGCTTTAGGGGTAGATTAATGGTTCTGGTTAGCTTGGCATTTGCCAGAGAAGCAATCAAGAATTTGAAATTTTTGACATATTGTCAATGGCTCCAGAGGTTTCTGATATTTCCTAACCAGTTCTTCCCTGGAGCAGACCCCCCCTTTCTATCCCTTTCCAGGTTACCATTGGTTTATGCCCCTCAAGAGGGGGATCACTCAGAGCTCCTGTGGATCCCATCAATAAATATTGGCAAAAGGGTTGAAGGACCATTTAAGATCACAGAGTAGTGGCAGTCAAAACAAGACAAGGCTGGGCTCTGTTCCTGAGCTTAGGAGGCATGCATGAAGTTTTGACAAGGATAAGGAAAGTGAGAAGGTGTAAATCAATAGGAGAGAATGAGGAAGTGTTTCTGTAAAATAATGTTAAAACAATTACTTTAAAAAAAAAAAAGCATAAGTGCTGGGAGGGAAGATACAGACAGGAGCTCATATAGATTTCTTTGTCTCCCATGCATAAATCTAAAAGTAATACTGTTCCTCATATGTAGACAAAGCAGTTTCTTCACTTTTATTTATTTTTCTGGGTTTTTCTTAATCCTCTCTCTCTCTGATGAGAATAAACAGATAGATTCACAGGCATAAACCATGGCTGCCATGCACATTTGCTTTAAATCTCCATGTTAGCTTTAATACCAATTACGATCTATTATGATTTTGTTTCAATCAAGCAGTTTCCATTTTGGAATCAATAAACAAACAAAGCTCCTATATTTTTTTCAGCACAGCTTAATAAAAAAAATACATATTAAAGACTCATAAATATCTTTTCAAACTAACTAAACCAAGACAATTAAATTTAACTTCTACAGTTTGATACTTTCTGTGACAGTGTATCCCATTTTTGAAGAGCTGGTCCTAAATATATATTTTACTTCATTGACTTCAGCTGTATCGCAGATGTTTATACAGACATATTCTGTATAGGGACAGAATTAAAGGTCTGGATTGCTGAAACACTTTGCACCCCAGTTTCTGACTGCCACAGGAACTACAGGGATCGGTTCTGATGATAATAACATTGCATATGTACAGTACAAGTTTACTGAACACATGAAGAATATTACAATCATTGTAGTGCCAGCATCTTAAATATTTATGAAAGTACTTTGAAAGTCATTGGAAAAAAAAGCAAAAGTTTTAGTTTTTCAAGCACCTGATTCTGTTTTTTTCCCACACGACTTCAAGCATTAGACTGTACTGCTTTTATCAAGGGACATCAGGTGATATCATAACCACCGCTCACAGAGGCTATTTTCCACAATGACTTTCAAAGAATGAAAGAATACCAAGGCCCAGAGTACCAGTTGATACTGGCTTCAACTGCAATCTCTCCTACAGCCAACATTCAGAAAAATACGAATATATCTGCAGAAAAATACATGTACCTAATTTTTCACAATTTTTTCATGAAATTTTTGAAAGCCCATGTTCAAATTAGGCAAACAATTTTTCAGAAGATTTTTCTCAGATGCAGAGGAGAGTTTCATTTCTTTATTTCTTTTTAATCAACTTTAAGATCAACACTGCAATTATGTGAAGGATTTGGTGGGGTACTTGACCAATTATGTAATAATCATCCTTGAACTTCTCCAGTTTCGACATCAAAATGATACAAATGTAATCATCCTGAGTAATCATTACTTCACTTGCCTCTTTCCACATTTAATAGTCTTGTGACTGCAAATATTAGAGATGCGAAAAATTATCAGAGGTCTACCTACTAATAGTGACCTGTCTAGATGTGTAGGTATAAACCATCACTTTTGATGTATATAAGATTAAGAAAATATTAATATGCTGGGAACACTGAATTCAGTTCAGTCAGGCTACTTAAAAGAAATAAATGCGAGTCTTAAAATGATATCAAAAAGCATTAACTAGGAATGTTCTTTTTAAATATAATTAAACAGAGTTTATGTTTCTGTTTCACACACACCAGGCATGATTCTCACATTCCCTAAGGACACTATACATCACCTTGTTAGTGTAAAGGGAGCATAAATAATATTTGCACTTAATTCATGGCTGCTTGATACTACCAGAGTCAAGTAAAACAGTGGCAGTGTAAATTAAGTTTGAAATGGAAGGAAATGCAACAAAAGTCTGTAAGTACAGGTACGGAACAAAAATACACTCATGTATTTCTAGTACTGAACTACAGCCGTTATGGAAATCAATGGAAGGACTATTTCCCTTTTTCCTTTGGAAACACTGGAACATTTAAAGGAAAAGGGCTTGACTGCTGAGACCACTGTGGGCTGCCCCATTTAACCCTGGGATGTTTTTTAAAAGGGCTGATTTGTTCTACTTTTTGATTTCCTTTCTCTGAGCTCTTTCTTGAACTGACTTATAATTTGTGCATCTATTGCTGCCTTCAGCAATGTGTTCCATAATTCAGCTACCCTTTGTGTAATTAAATTCTGCTTGAATTGCTTATAGGCTTGTATTTCCTATAAGCTTCCTCCTTTATTTTGGTCTGTGATCTTTTATTTCTGAGTTGCTAAAATTGTTTTAGATATACCAGAAAAAACACAGTTTGACTATTTAAATACCTGTGTACGGATTCAGTATGAAGTTCAGCTAGACAAGCAAAAAAATCTTTGTTAACTGACATTTGAATTGAAAATTTGATCCTTCAAATTTTCTAGTTTTGGTTTGTCACGGCTTAAATACATGGAGATAAAACATTTGACTATAAACAGTCCATCTGAAACAGAATTTTCTACCCTGTTTTGACCACATTTCCCATATTTTCATAAATATTCCCTAATCCAAATTTGGATACACATGAATGTTTAGAATTCCCATTTGTGCTGTTCATAATGTCCATTTCTATATACTTTCCTAATGCTCAGATAGTTAAATGCTTTTTAAAAGAACAGGCTTCTTTCTCCTCCTGCCTTGTTCACTTTGAAAACAACCCCAGGAATATATGCCAGTAGACCAGTGTGACCACATGCAGTGATATTTTCAAGAAAACCTCAGGAGAAAACCATTTAAATTTCATAGCATAAATCTGAGCTCTTGGCCAGCCTTCCGTTTGCAAGTCGCCTGCACAACTCTCATGCTAATTCTCTACCAAACCTCAAGTTTTATGAAAGCTATATTTTATCTGTTTTGTTATTTGCAGTCACATGAGAGCTGAAAAAGGAATATTAGCACCACTCACATTTTATAGTGGGAGTCATAGTACTTGGTTGACCCCTTTTTCGGATCCTATTGAATTTCCTATACAAAGGAAATGAAAATGTTTTATATTTAATACAGCAGCATATAACAACAGGTTTAGTTATTACACATAATGTTGCAATTTTCTGCCTTTTGTTTCAGTTCCCTGAGCAGAAATTTCAAAGCTCAATGTTTGTTTCTATCTTGAAACTTCAGATAGGAACAAAGAATATTACTATACTAAAGTTAATTCATTCTTATCAGGTAACATGGAAATCACTTTTTGTCATTAGGCTACAAACCTCAGTTAAAGAGCATTGTAGATAACCTTTTAGTGATGTCTTCTTATTTTACTGTTCTTCACAAACAGATAAATTGAGTAGTAAGATAGGTGCTCCCTTAAATAGCAGGCAAGTGCTCCCTGCACCTACTTGCTCTCCATTGCCTGCCCTGAAAGAAGTCTTAGCATTTGGCTAATTCTCTCCACTGAATTCAGTGGATTACAGGTCTCCAAATCTGCTGACCTGTATATCTCTCCCAGTCCCTACAAACTGGAAAAAGTCAGCACATAATACCTAAATTACCTCAGCTGTACATAACAGGACAAAATTATACATACTGTAGTAAGCGAATAAATCATGTATCCTAATACAGAATTTAAGAAAGATGCCTCAATGTTGTGACATAATTTAGATTGCTTAAGACCTCTTAATGTTAAATAAAAGAAAACAAAAGTGAAATTCGAACTCTGATTTAAGCCATCGGTTTCAATGAGTGAGTATTTCACTCAGAATATTTGAAAAGCCAAATACTTGGCCAGTCTGGAATAGATGCAAATCTTAAGTAGCTTTTGAGGGGGAAAAAAAGAAATATAAAAGTTGACCCATATAAGTAGGTTGTTCCAAAAGTAATGCCTCCATTTATTTCCGTGGAAATTACAACAGATACATAGAGCACAATAACACCATTTGATAGAGCAAACTCAGCTACAAAACACTACTTTTCAACCACCATTAGTTACCACCAGTAGCAATGCATTTTTGCCAGCAATAAACAAGCCTGCATGCTGCACTTGTAAAAACTCACACTAGCAGAGGTGACTCACTGTTGCTGTCACCCCAGCTGAAACTCACCACCCACCACCTCACTGTGCCAGCATCCACTGCTTGATCTCCATAAACATTTAGCAAGCATCAATGAACAGAATTGCTTCTGCATGGAGGAATTCAGTGACGCATCTTTTGCTCCATATGCACTTCAATGTCAGATCCCATTTTGTCAGACTGCTCCTCTGCTGCCATCTGTTGCAAGGCAACAAAATATAACAGGAAACTGGTGGGAAGGTTCCCCATCTACTGCCCTCCCACCAACATCTGCCTCTGATGTTGTGGGTCAACATAATAAAATGAATCATTACTTTCAAAGTGGCCCTCGCATCTATTGCTCAAATCAATACACTGATGTATACTATAATTACTTTAGCTTAGAACTGAGACAATACAAATTCTTAGCTCAGATAAATATATGTAAAAAATAAACATTTTCCAACTGAGATCATTTTTAGATTCTTTACTCAATTGTTATACTGATGATGAAGGAAGATAAGAATTTAGAAGAGGTTAAAGCGTACTATGCCAAATATATGCTCAAGAGGACACTGCAGACAAAATGGTAAAGCTAAAAGCACAGCTGAATTAATTCTCACTGCCTTCTGGTGAGTGTTAGGGATATTTGTTACAAAAATTGATTAAAAATTAGTCACTCCCTCCTTCCTATCAACAAACTGCTGAGTTCTCAAACCAGTAAGAAATCAGGCATAGATAATATGAGCTTAAAAAAAAAAGTGGGGAGGCAAAACATTGAAATTTTAGGAAGAAAGAAGGAAGCAAATGTTTCCTGGGAGGATGAGGTAATAAAGTAGTGGAAAATTCCCCTCAATTATTTCTCTCATTTATGATGAGCTAGGCTGCCCACGTAGAGCTATCATGTATTTGTTTTCAATGTTATGCATGCGAAAAATCTGTCACAGCTAGACTGTTTTTATTTTCTATAGTCATTTCTGCAGCAGGGACTTTTCAATGGCAGGGTCTAACCTGTGGATTAAAAACTGGATCAAAAGAGATTATAAAATATAAACGTGAACATATGTGGGCACTATGTTTAGTTCAAATGGCAATAAAGATCATTTGGCATCACTAGGGAACATTCAAATTCCAACTACCTTGCATTGCCTTCTTGGTCAACAAATATTTAGTATTGTTGCAGGTGTGTGGCAAAGTGAACGTTGTCTGTTGTCAGAGATAATGAGAAGGTGCATTTTTAATGTTTTGTACTGTAATTTTTCATTTAAAATGATATCATATAGCATACAGTATTTATTGCATCAAATCTAACATTTATTTTGAAAACCTTTACAAAAGTACTCAGTCTTGACACTAAAGCTGCCCAGCATCACTGAGAATCCACCTCCGTAAGGCATTCACTGCTACCACTGGAAATTTATTCAAGAGCTCTATAGCTGTTGACACAACACTGGATAAACTTAGTTCTTTATAAAATTGTCAATATATTTTTTCTATACAATGTATAAGTGATATTAAATTGTTAAAATAACTGGAAAATAGAAAAACACGCATATACACCTGTTTTCCTGTTCATGTCAGTGGAAAAAAAGGAGGTATGTCTGCTAAAAATTGGTGTGACCTTAGAATTTTGAGACTCAAAAATAGAATTTAGACAATGTATACAAAATAAATCAGAACCTCTGATGTTATCAAGCCTACAGAGAAAAGGCAAATATTTTGTCTGACAAAACTGTGACAATTTGGACACATATGAAGTAGAGATCACTTATCCCAGAGGTTTCCAGATTTGCTGTAGACTTCCTGCATTGATAGAAAAGGAAATACAATACTTAACTGATAAAACATGATTTGTGAAGGAGTCAGGTCTTACAGGACATTTTTCTTAAAATTGTTGATAATAATCCTGTGTCAAAAATAGGAACTCTGTTTTTAATGCAAAGTACTGTGCTTAACTAAAAATCTTACAATAATTTTAAACTGGAATAAGGAAATGTTTAGAGTTGCAATGAAAGTTTTGGAAATATTAGGTGTTGGATCAAAATCTTTCTGAATTTAAAGAGTAATTTTCTATTGATATGGGTTTGGTTTAGGTATATAAGTATTTTAGTGCTTGACAATATTTACCTTAATTTTGCCAAATTGTCCTGAAACAGCCTTCAAAAAATAATTTATTTTTACAGTTTATAGAACTGACCCAGCAAATGCACAGATGTATTCAGAGAATTGTGTACTTTGAAGTGATTAATTTCCTTCTAGTGGGTTACTCAGCCTTACTGAGAAAAAAAAAAAAACAACTGAGTCATGAGAGTCTCCTCACTGAGAAGAATATGAAGTTCTGTTCTCTGAATGAAGTCTTTTCTATTTGGAAAGGCATATCAGAATTGTAGTGTCCGTCCTCTCTTGTCAAGAGAGTTTAGAATGAGCAACCTAGAGGGCAGGTTATGATATTTTGATGAGGATAATTTCCACTAGTACAGAACACCCACATACAGAGATACCTAAGTAAATATATTAGTAAGTGAAAAAACTATAAAGTAAATACGTCTTGGAAGAAAATACTCGATTTGCAAAAGGCAGTTCCTGACTGAGTACAACCTAAGTAGAACAACTCACTTATTTTTCCTCCCTACATTTCATAAACTCATAGATGTATTCAACTCTAACTTTCTTGGTGTTGTTAAGAGTAATCAGATCTTCTATCAATCAGAACAGAATTAAAAACTTATCTCCTTCAAAAAGTGATGACAGAATTCCTTCATCCATGTCATAACTGCTGGTTGAGTTAAATTACATCTTTTAAACTGGCACATAAACAGGCATTTATTCTTTAAGTGTTGGAGAACACATCAGATCCTTAGGCAAACTGTTTCCTGATATATTTAGTTATAAAATTAGTGCATTCTATACTGTTTTCACAGCTAGAACAAGTTTATATTTCTTTATTTCTATTCATTTTGCCAGAAAGCCGTATGCATGAGATGTCTTAGCCTCATGACTGCTGGAATAAACAATACTTAGCAATATACCTTTATGTTGTACAGCATCTTTCATAATTCAAACAGAAATATTTGTTGAATACTTTGCTTTTTTTTAATCTTTTCAGAGTTCTACATCATATCAACTTGACTATTGTCATGGTTTTGTGATTTTCGGTTATTGGTATTCCACATCATAACATCATGTAGTGGATATACCTGGTTCTCAGAAGAGAAGGACTACTACAGTCCCCACGGTACTTTGCTCCTCTGTTACCATTTTCCAGTCAGAGGGAAAAGATAGAAGCTCGCAGTATAAAAACTTGCGGATCACGAGACCTCATCCCTTTTTCCGCCGTCTCTCGTCTTGGCAGCACCTCGCTCTCCGGCTGTCCTATCGTCGGTAGTAGAGTAAGGCCTACCTTGTTTTTGGGGATTTTCTCTCTCTGTATTGGATTTATCAGCTTAAATTGTAATTATATTGTATTATAGTGTGTTGTTTTGCATTCCGATATCTTATTTAGTAAATTAGTTTGTTTCTCCTCAGATTGTTGCCACTGTTCTTTGCTCTCAGGGCCATCTCCCTACCCTTTTCCCGTGGCGTGGACCCGTGGGTCCCCCGTCCCCTTCATCACAGAACTGGGCCAAACGCCCGTAAACCTTTGACAACTATTCATATTTAATAAATAACTTTCAGAGTTTATAAGGCTCACACCAGGCTAAATTGGGAAGAAAAAGACACATATTTACATCAGCACAGTTCACAGTACAGAATAAAGACAGCCAAAAGGTGATGGAAAAGGCCTTTTCATATTTCATTGCTATCCTTGAAATTCCAAAATAGGCAAATTCTCTTTGCTGAGTGGTGAGTGATCCACAGTAAGCACAGAAAATAAGCCATCCTTTCATCATCTAAATTATAATCAGTAATCTCAACCATTCTCTACTCATTTCTACCTCATTTAGAACAAGTAAAACAACTTAACTTCCACGAGTTTTCCTTGGGCACAAAGGCATTGGATTGGTCCTAGCTCCGAAGGTGACTGAAAATTCCCATAGCTTCTAAAAAGCTGTTGAGAAAAGAATGGTGTGAAGTACCAGACTCTGTATATGATTGCTTTTTCTGCTTGTCAACCAGAGCAGTTTAATTTGATTATGGCGTTTTGCACTAGTGAAATTATTTATGTATTGCAATCTATTTGGATACTAAAGTGACATGTGAGATCGATGCACATAAAGCAGGTCTTGAACAGTCTAACATAAAAGATAACACTAATGTGCATTCTGCAAATTAATGTCTTTAAAAATCATTTCTGTGATGTGAAGGAAAAGATTAAGCTTATGATCCTATGGTAGGTACAAGTCTGTAAGCCAGCATCTCCAGTCTTAATACTACATTCCATCACATAACCAAAGACAGTGATTCTAAATTGAATTGAGAAGCTCAGCAAATTTTGACCTCAAAATATGATTATAATCACACAGTGCTCTCTTTCAGAATGGATTTGCCTACGACCTATACTCATTTGTATTTGTAGCATTGGAGCCATGAAGAGCACTAATGTTTTGCATACTAAGAATAGCATAACATGGGGAAAAAAAAAAAAAAGACAATCCTTTTCCCAAAAGGATTTACAGATTCTTTATGAAGAAATAAATTTGGGTACAAAGTCCAGAAGAAAAAATTGTTTTTTGTGAACTTTAAGAACATCCAGTTCTCATCAACTGTCCCCTAAATAGTAAACTAATGCATTTGTAATTTGATGTTAAAATCAGAAGTTATCAGAAGAATCTCACATTTACATCCAGCATGCATGAAAGTTACTTTTAATATCTTAAAATTGGCAATTTAGTGATATTGCTGGACAGTTAGTGTGTCACCTGGATGAAAATATCCCTATCACAAACAGAGGAAGAAATAGGGTTACTTTTACAGAGTAAATATTGTAAAATTTACAATAAAAATATAAGCTAAGAAAATACTTTGAAATGCTATTTTCTGACTTTTTTTTTCCCCAGGGCAAATGGATTCTTAGGTAAAACATGTATTTTTAGAAGCAATTGAGGGTCACTCATAAGGAATCATATCCAAATTAGTACCTATAATGCTTTTGAAGTTTAAAGTGGCATAAGAAAATAAATAAGAACTCCTAAATGTAGTTCAAGCAAATCAATTTCAAGGAAATCTGTAAGTCTTAGAGCCTCCTGAGGTATCCTTTTCTCGCCTTAAGAATTTCCATAGAAACAGTTGTATGTAAATGGGGAAATCTAACTAAATCAGCTTAGATGTGAGGTAGGAAGAGAAGTAATGTGATTTAGGTCAATTTTCAAATAAAAAATGCAAGATAATTTCCAATTACATTGTAAAGATTCCTAAAAGCCCTGAAACTTACTGCACTAATATGGTTAGACATTTTCTTCCAGGCTTCTGAATTGATTCAGTTCAGAGAAATTCAGTACAGTTAGCATTCAACTTTAATTGCAGTGAGGTGACAACATACTGGGTAATGAGTTGTTTATGAGTTGTAGATGTGTTTACAATGAGTTGACAACGTGTTGGATAAAGTGTTCTTCTAAAGTTGTAGATCTATTTACAGTGCGCAGCCGAGGAATGTTCATTAGTTGTCGATTTGTTTGTTTACATTGCTCTCGATTTGCAATTGCTATAAAAAAAATCACAGGCTGATGAAGGATGATTGTTTGTGTGCTTTTAATGATTTACTGTGGTAGCTTGTCTGAAAAAGTACTTAACTCTGCTTCATCTGTCAGCTTCCACTGCAAAAGCTTCCAGTCACAATAGTTTTATTAGCACAGCATGGGCCATTTGTAAGAACCTTATGCATCTAAAAAATGTCAGTGCTTTCCTGTTCAGTCTGTTGAATTTTGACTGGCTGAGCAGAATTCCTTCTGCCCAAGTTTTAACATTTTTAATATGCTGTAAGATATACATTTGAAGATATACATATAGAGTCCTTTCCACATACTATTTCTTACTGCTGCCACCTTCTCAAAAACATGTTTTTTAGTTAGTTTAGTTGTTGTTGTATGTTTTTTTTTATGTTTGTTTTAACTCTACTATCAGGCTATTCTTGGTTACATGACATGAAGAAAAACAAATATGTTCTGGAGGGTATTGTTGGTTGCAGGAACTCAACAGCTCACAGAAATTTAACATAATATATACACTATAACATTACTGCATTTCTTACGCATAATAAACTTTGTTAAAAAATTGGGTTACAAAAACAGAATACATAATCTTATGTGGGATGATATTGCTGACCACCTAAAAGCCATCAGATAACAGTATAAAACTGTTTATTCAGTCAGCTTCCGAATTAATGGCTAACTGCATGTCAGTTTGATTTTTCGGAACCAGCAGAATTCATAGAATCACCAAAGCTGGAAAAGACCTCTAAGATCATCCAGTCCGACCATTCATGTATCACCAATATTTCCCACTAAATCAAGTCCCTTAGTACAACATCTAAACATTTCTTGGACACTTCCAGGGACTGTGACTCCACCACCTCCCTAGGCAGCCTGTTCCAGCACCTGCCCACTCTTTCAGAGAAGAAATTTTTTGTAACATCCAACCTGAAACTCCCCGGCACAACTTGAGGCCATAACTGAGCATTTGGAATTCTGAATGATACTATCAATTTCAACAAATTTAAGTAGATTTCATCAGCAATAACATAGATAAGACCCTGGATCATCAGATGACATAAATACACATGTTCCCTGTTGTGTTGTTCAGCATATCTATGGGCTCAATTAAGATTATTATTTGCTGTATGATATAAACGTGATTTATGATATGATAAAATTACACATTAGAAAATTAATCAGGTATTTATACTCAACATCTGTTACCTTCATACTTCAATAACCATATCTTGAAAGCTATCAATAATTACATTCTTGACTCCGTCTTTTTTGAGAGAGGTGCTACAAAGGAAATGTAGCATAGCATATTTGGCATACAAGTTTTAATTCAATAAGATCCAAATCATACGCCAGTTTCCATTACAGTTAACTACAATGACTACAACCTAAAGAAATTTTGTATTTAGGAAAGTAAGACATGCTCTCATTGTTTCCCAAATGAAGGAACATACAGAAAAACAAAACCAGTAATGAGTTCATTTGGGAAACAATGAGGGCTGTTTAAAAATAATATCCTACATCCTTTTATCCAAGCTATATGATCCAAAGACAACTGAAAATTTCACTTGTGGAGACCATCTCATTATTTTCTCTTCCTGCTTTCAATCAGTTTAGCAAACCCTACCACCAGTATGTTTTGGTTTGGCCAGAGTCAATAAAGAAAACGTCGCATAAAATAAATGCAGCTTCCCTGTGCCTCACCTGATTGTCTCATTCTTTTCATCTAAGGTCTGTCTTCTGGATCAGGCTCAAGAATTTTTTAAATCTTGGCTTTTTGTTTTGTTTCACTGTTTTACAAACCAACTTGTCAGTTCCTATTAAGCAAGAGCTGTAACTTTTAGTTCCAACTATAGTTTGCAAGTCAGTAGGACTAAGCGTTGCCTGTGGCTGTGCAACAGGCTATTCACACCTACAAGTTTTCCTACATCTGTTATATATTTTTCTTCTCCCTGATGAGAAGAAATAGAAAGGTAAAACAACTTCAACATTGTTTCACTGTAGGGGAAGTCATAATTATTCCTCCATATCTGTGGGATTTGTGTTCCAATATGACCCCAACAAATGAAGAACGTTTGCTGTGAACTAGTCTTATAAAACCAAGTGCTCAGAAATTTTTTTCCATGGAATTCCCTCAGCTGTCTCCAAGATACCTTTTGTTATATCAAAATTGCTTACAATGTTTCGTAGAGTTGCAGTAGGGGGAAGGACAAACTATAGAATGCATAGCATCATCATACTGCCTTTTCCACCTCTAAGATCTTAACAAAACCAAAACTATAACTGCACACAACTGGGTGCTTAAAGATAAGGCCATATCCATAGGGTCAGGGGTTTGAAGACTCACTGGACACTATTCTTCACTTCTCTTCATCATTTTTTCCACAATATCATTCCATCATTGACAAATAGCCACATGAACTTTCCCTTTGACTACAATAAAATATATTTTATCAAGCATAGCAATATGTATACTTTTCTTCTTGTAATTAATAATATTGGATTAAATTTGTTTTAAATCATTTGTTGGTTGATATTAATATTGTAAGATATTTATGTGCATTATCTTTCACAGATATTTCATCTAAAATTAGAGTGTATTTTCATAGAGATCTGTCATGTTATTGCACAATTAAAAGGACAAATCAACCCTATATTTTAAATTGAGTATTAATTATATATTTCATGG
>NC_034414.1:32503932-32511843 GCF_002078875.1 Numida meleagris | reverse complement strand
AATTAAGAATATGGTTGTAAAGGTGCGTCATGTAGATGCTCATGTGCCCAAGAGTCTGGCTACTGAAGAACAACAAAATAACCATCAGGCAGATTAAGCCTCCAAAATTAAGGTGGCTCAAATGGACTTGGACTGGCAACACAAGGGTGAGTTATTTCTAGCTCGCTGGGCCCATGAGACCTAGGGCCATCAAGGAAGAGATGCAACATACAAGTGGGCTAGAGACCGAGGGGTGGACTTAACTACGGACATTATTGCACAGGTTATTCATGACTGTGAAACTTGCGCCACAATTAAACAAGCCAAGAGGATGAAACCTCTTTGGGGGGAAGGGCGATGGCAAAAGTATAAATATGGGGAGGCGTGGCAGGTTGATTATATCACCTTGCCACGAAGCCGCGATGGTAAGCGTTACGTGCTTACCATGGTGGAGGCAACCACTGGGTGGCTTGAAACATATGCAGTACCCCATGCTACTGCCTGAAACACCACATTAGGCCTCAAGAAACAAGTCCTGTGGAGACATGGCACCCCTGAAAGAATTGAGTCAGATAATGGGACTCATTTCAAAAATTCTCTTGTAACTACTTGGGCCAAAGATCATGGTATTGAGTGGATTTATCATATCCCTATCATGCACCAGCTTCTGGTAAAATTGAATGATACAATGGATTGTTAAAAATCATGTTGAAAGCAATGGGTGGCGGAACATTTAAGCATTGGGAGAAGCATTTGGCAGAAGCCACCTGGTTGGTCAATACTCGAGGATCAATCAATCGTGATGGTCCTGCTCAATCCAGCTCTCTACATAATGTAGAGGGAGATAAGGTCCCTGTAGTACATGTAAAGAGCATGTTGGGGAAAGTGGTTTGGGTCTTTCCAGCTTCTGGGAAGGGCAAACCTCTCTGTGGCGCTGTTTTTGCCCAGGGACCTGGGTCCACTTGGTGGGTGATGCAGAAGAATGGGGATGTTCAGTGTGTACCACAAGGGGATTTGATGCTGGGGGAGTGCAGTCAGTAAGTCTATGTATATATAAGTATACATTTCTGTGTGTGCGTGTAATGCATGTTAATTATTGTTTGTTTGCATATGTATATTGATATGATGTAATGATATGGAATAAGGGGTGGAATGTCATGGTTTTGTGATTTTCGGTTATTGGTATTCCACATCATAACATCATGTAGTGGATATACCTGGTTCTCAGAAGAGAAGGACTACTACAGTNACACACAATGCTGTCTCTGACATGGAGAAAGTCCTTACTTTTAAACTACTTTTCACATGAAGAGATATTATGCTAATTGACAAACGGAAAACATTGCTGCAAAATCAACTGCAAAGGCTAAGAAAGGGAAGGAGAATTTTCTCTCACTGGGAAGTACTTAAAATTATTCACAAATATGAAAAGAAACATAAACAAGTAAGGAAACAAAACAGGTTTTTTATGGTAGACAATTAGAGGACAATTTTCTAAAGCACAAATGGAACATACTCATAGATATTCCATTAATGAATAATTGAGACCACTGACATCGCTTTTGAAAACATACCTCAGGATGAATAATTTTCCATGTACTGTAAGTTCACAGCTGATGACCACTGACTCATCATTGTCCTCAGCTGGGAAATCAGCTATGCACATTTTTCCATCAAGAAGTGAGGTAATGGTTTTATTTACTTATATGCATTGCCAGAAAACATCGAAAGTAATTTTAATGATATATGCAAATTACCTGAGTCTAAAACTCTCCTAACAGCAAAGAACACAGAGAAGGTAATAAAGAAACTGCTGTTCATATAGTTTTTCATAGCTTCTTACATATTAACATTCAAAAGCATTTCTTTTGAAGAAGTTCATGCTCATCATGCCCAGAGAGGCTGTGGATGCCCTGCCTCTGGAGGAGTTCAAGGCAGGTTGGATGGGGCCCTGGGCAGCCCGGTCTAGTATTAGATGTGGAGGCTAGCAGCCCTGCCTACAGCATGGGGCTTGGAGTTTGACAATCCTTGAGGTCCCTTCTAACCCAAGCAATTCTATGATTCCATGATCTAACCAGATATTTGGAAGTAAAAATGCGTGAAACTTAAGCCAGGTTTTTATACAGACTTTTTTTTACTGCTTCAGCAATCCAGCAATTGTAGACAACTATAGATGTATAATGTGATGGATTAGATTGTAATGCAGTCTGGATGCATAAGGAGGTGATTTTTGCCCTTCTGTGCAAATCCATTTTAATGTCAAAAGGAATGCATTTGAATTAATAGTGTGTTGCCCATGTAATGAGTAAAATACAGTAGATTTTCCTTTGAAAATGTATCTGATTTTACTCAAAATGATAAACATAACAGAGTAAATCTATTTTTAGTAAGAAATCAAAATATCAAATTAGGTTTGAATTCCCATTCTAATCTTCATTTTTAGAATAGAATTTTAAGATTTTTTTTTTAAAGAAGCTTCTCCTTTTCATAGTTTGTCAAAGCACATTGTAAAAAACAGACTTACACCTCATACAGATACGTATGAACATGGGACATGTCAGCCTGAGGAAGCTGGGAAAGTTAAACCAAAATAGCTGAAAGGTGTGAATGTAAAGCATGTTATGTAAAGAGCTTTACAGTTCACTGTGAAAATGTTTTCGTAGTGTTCTTCCCTGCAGAACACAGAGGCAGAGAAGTGAGGTCTAGATTTGTGTGCTTAGATAACCCAGTTAAGCCTTTCTGAGAATCTTCTGGTCAGTGCACATCCAACTCCCTTACAGCTGTACTTAAAAAATTACATTTCTCACAAATTAATTTGCAGTAATCTTGTATTTCAGAAAAATATCAGATGAAAGCAAGCTGATCATGTTTCTAGTACATACATTTTCTGTGTTAATACAGAATCCACAGTATTAATTAATTAATTCTTATTTTACAAAATATAGTTTTTGTCCCCCCAAGAGCAGCTTTGGCAGTATGGGGAGAATTCTCCACTACTGCAAAGTCACAATACAATGCTAAGGATAAATTTGATAGATTTATTGCCATTCATTTTATGTATCCTGAATGCATAAGTAGTTTAAGTCCTTATTTTCCTAACCTTGCAAACTAAAAAAAAGCTAATACCTGTCCAGTACATCATTTACTTATTGAAATTTTCTTTTCCACCAATACAAAACACCTCAAAATGGAAGGTATACTCAAACTGCCTGTCAAGTATTACTTACCGTGAGTGCCAACAAGATATTTCCTTCTCTTTTCTAATTGTGTAACACAGCTAATTACTATTCCATGGAATCTTGTTTGAGTGGCAGCTTGAATGTAAACAGAAACTGATTTCAGATGATGTTGTATAAACATTTGGAATAGAGATGTGCAAGCACTGAAACATCAACTAAAGAAATTTATATGCTAGATAATAAAAGTTACCTGTGTTCCATGGCTATCTAATCTCTTATAACAATTCTTTGTTTCCTACCAAACACCTATAATACTTTCCATAAATGCTTTTGGCACAGTATTCATCAGAAAAAAAAAAATCAGAAACGTTGGAAATCACAGAAAGAAAACACAAAAACCACATGTTAAGGTAGATTTTGGATACACTTTAAAGCACATCCAGATTAAGCCTATAACATGTTAGGGAAACAGAGACTTAATCCATAGTACAAAAGCTAAGATTGATGTTTAAGGTAAAGTTGAGAATAGCTCTTAAAACACTGTATGCAAATTAATTTCAGAAGTACCAGGATAATTTGTAGACGAGATCTGCGTTAGGTCACGAGTAGGATCAGTATCTCAGTTTTCATAGTTGCACTCCAGAACTCCAAGTTTCATTTCTTTGTACTTTTTGATGTTAAACAAGAAAGAAAATAACTGAGACACACATCAGCACCTCAGCCAAAAGGCAAGGTATTTGGAATTAAGAGTGTGAGGAGATTAGAAAACAGAATAAAGCAAAATACAATGGAAAAGATGGTTATCTGCCTGTAATCTTATTAAGCAAACTTACGTTCTTATTTTTTTTTTCTAATCTAATGTTTTACCATATTAGTTTATAGACTACTGCTCTCCAGATTCCCAGACCTTTATTAAAATTATCATATTTCATTTATGGAAGATGTTTGGTGAACGTTCACCATTACAGATGACTCATATCAAGTCCTTCTGGAGAATTCTAGCAGCTTCAACATATAACCAGGAACCAGTAAAACCTCTGAATTTTTACTGAGAATTCGAAAACTACTCGTAATATTCAATTTGTTATAAAATCTGCTGTCTCTACCAAAAGTGCCCTTCTCTAAGTTTACTCTCAGATTGTTTAGAAATGTTTTGTGTAGATGAAACTGTCTTCTTCTCTACATCATGTATTTGAAGAGAAGAGGAAAAACAACAAATAATTTCAAAATAGAATTCTTCTATCTTACAATGAAGGAGCTGAGCTTCTTCAGTCTGAAGAAGAGAAGGCTGTGAAGAGATCACTATGGACTTCCAATACTTAAAGGGAGATTACAAGCAGGAGGGAAATCAACTTTTTACATGGGTAGATAGCACTAGGACAAGGGAGTATGGTTTCAATCTAAAAGATGGGAGATTTAGTTAGATGTCAGGGGAAGTTTTTCCCCTGAGAGGATAGTGAGGTTCTGGAACACACTGCCCAGGGAGGCTGTAGATGCCCTGTCCCTAGAGGCATTCAAGTCCAGGTTGGATGGGGTCCTGGGCAAGCTGATACAGTACTTGATCTAGCAGTTGGTAACCCTGCCTTCAGCAAGGAGGTTGGAGCCTAATAATCACTGAAGTCCTTTTCAATTCAAGTTATTCTATGATTCCTACTAGAATGTGCAGAACAGAACTATGACCACCTAATCTGCAAAATAACTGCTGAGCATAGACTCACAGAGAGATCTCATATCTGAAGAGCAATATTCTTCCTTTGAGGACTCTTCTCTGTGAAAATCTCAAGCAAATTACAGGGTTCACAGTCTTCCCAAGCCAAAGACTAAGGCCCTCTTCCATTCCCCAATGAGATAGCTGTCCCATTGTCAGCATTAGATATTGATATATGCCAACTAATTGTTTAAAAATGCAGCAATTAAAAGTAAATTTAATTCTAGCTTTTCACACTACTATAGTCAGTGACCTTTAGGACAACATCTACAGGCCATAATTCTGCTATCTTTGCAAAGAACTTGCTACTGGTTTATTAAGCATTAGAAATAATAAAGTGCAAGAGAAAAATTCTAGTGTATTAACATTTGGAAAAGACATCCTTTGCTATATAACTAATAATACACAAAACGTGTGGTTCATGTTACAATATGTTGTGCTCTCTGATCTAATCATAGTTGATGCTCATATCAGGAACAGCTATAGCCTCAATGTGAATGTTCAATTTCCTTCTATGAAGATTTTCTTATCCTTAAGATATCTCAGAACTCTCCGTAGCCACAAACAGTAATGTAGATTTACCTGGAGTTGGATATCTTTGTGATACAGCAAAGGCCTTCTGGAGGGGCTGAGTGACATCATATTACTCAGCATAATAAGTATCAGCCGCAAAGTGAGCTGATAGGTACTAGCACTACAATAAACAAAAGGTGGGAACTTTAATAAAACTCAGTGTACAGAACGGAGAACCTTTGGAATGCAATATTAGACCTGGTGAGAATACTCAGGGCTGATGAATGTGCATAAGTTCAACAGCTATGGGAATAGTCCAATTGTATATGTGCAAATTTGAACTGGTAAACATTAGCCTTTAATTCTGTTTATTAAAAGTAGTCATGGATAAACCTTTGTGTCCTGTTTGTAATGGTATTACGTGATAGAAAGTGCAACAATAACAGTGGAGTGGCCCAATCCTAGGCTGTGGCAAAGGAGAACAAGCCCAAATACAATAACCATAGATGCAAAAACAAAGAAACAAAAACTCCTTACCTTTAGAAGGCCTCCAGAACCCAGGGATCTCCAGCAAGCTACCCTCACCTCCACTGCCAACTCTTGAATGAAGTCTGGGAAGGGATGGATCCTGGCTCCAGCCCTTCCATTCACTCAGATGCACCTGAGCTTCCCTGGGTTGGCCCTGCCTTCCCACCAGGTGCTCCATCACTGATTTGGGCTGTGACTTAGCATTTCTACTACACCTGTTTAAAATTTTATACAGAAGAGAAATAAAAAGTTTAGGTAGTCTCATATATTTTATATATATATCTTATTATATAAAAAGAACTGAATTTTTTATTTTATTTATTTTACAGAGGATTTAATTCATGATAAAAGCAAAGAATGTGTTTGGAAATCTTTTTTTGATTTGTCATCTAGGAAGCCTCCCAGATCAGACTTCCTCTGTATGCAAGATATGAGTACTCCTTCTGCCTCCCCCCACTACCAAAAAGCATAATAATTTAAGGATTTTATGTCTTGGAAATATCAAGACTTTAACTACAAACTATGAGGTCAAACAATGCAAACATTTATTTTATATGTATATTCTCTATTCACAAAACTCATAAGCATTTGTCAGTTAAAAAAACAAAATGAAATAAAACCAAAGTAATATTTAAAGACTCTCTGTACATAACAGAATAATATTTGGCTTGCTAGCTAGCCTAGTTATTTGAGCTGTTTCTTTATTAAGCATATTTGCAAATATTAATCTGAAATTAAATTAATTTCGTTGTATATCATGATAACTCACTTTCTCATGTAAACATTTTATTAGGAAATGTATTTATTGGAATAGTCAAAGAAGTTAAAGAAATACAGTGTATGTGTTTATGATCTGTAATTATCTAAATAGAGGTTATATTGTAACATTATTTCATCTTGCAGACAAAAACATAATGTTGAATGATTGAAAGTCAGCAAAGTGCAAACTGGAAACAAGATTCTATTTTTGATGACAAGAAGAATCAACTACTTTTAACAGTTTACCAAGTAATAGAATACATTTTTCATAACTTGGAATCTTTAAATTGAGATGTGTGAGTTTCCAAAAGGTATTTTATCATCATTTTGTGGGTTATGGTTTTCTACAGGAAAACTGTCTAAAAAGCTCTAGTCTCTTCTGTGTAAAAAGCAAGAGAAGTTGATTATAATAACATCTTCAAAATGAGTGTATTCATCTAGCCTTCTAAAGTTTGAACTGATATTTACTAGGTTGTTGCGAGTTTTTATTACTTTTATTTATTTCTATTTCTATTTTGTAGTGTATTCCAGGTCTGAAAGTGAATGTCATATTTGTGACACTGATAGAGGCAGAATTTAAACACCATTATTTTCTTCACTGTAATCACTCAGACATAGACCAGGAACATGTTTCCACCTTCTTCCTTGCTACTGAATCAACCACAGGTTATTTGTAAATAACAGTGAGTGGCTATGATAAAGTTTGTCCTTGTAACTCAAAAGAGACAGCTGAGAAAAAGAGAGGGGATTCTGCCCACTCAGTGGCAGGTGGGAGATCTGTCTGTGTCAAATTATCATTTCCATTTTGTCTTGTGATTGTAATATTCATTGTGAATTAGACCATTCATTTTGTAGCATCTTGACATCTTAGTGAAGGAACCATAAAAGTCTATGACAGAGCATTCAACAGCTTTTACTACTGAGTGGCTCTTCTTACCAGAAAGAACACTGATTAGTGGTAGATTGGTAGAGCCATTAACTTTGAGCAACTATGGAGGCAATGCAGGGGACAACAGGAAAGGTTTAGAGCTGCAACCCAGACTTCTTCCTGCCCAGTACCCATTCTATGTACATGATTGTCATGGTTTTGTGATTTTCGGTTATTGGTATTCCACATCATAACATCATGTAGTGGATATACCTGGTTCTCAGAAGAGAAGGACTACTACAGTCCCCACGGTACTTTGCTCCTCTGTTACCATTTTCCAGTCAGAGGGAAAAGATAGAAGCTCGCAGTATAAAAAC
>NC_034414.1:32434264-32501767 GCF_002078875.1 Numida meleagris | reverse complement strand
TTTGCATTCCGATATCTTATTTAGTAAATTAGTTTGTTTCTCCTCAGATTGTTGCTGCTGTTCTTTGCTCTCAGGGCCATCTCCTTACCCTTTTTCCCTTTTTCCTTTTCCCAGGGCATGGAACCGTGGATCCCCCGTCCCCTTCGTCACGGAACCAGGTTGAACGCCCGTAAACCATTGACAATGATTCAGATGGGAAGACAACACATGTGAAAAACATTCTTCCCTGAGCAAGGTAGGTCAAAAAATAGTTGAGTCAATAGGACAGAAAGCAGCACAGGGGCTTGTTAGATCTAACTCAGATTTAGATTAATTTTAGGACTCTCAGGTACAGCAGTATCTAGTCAGATAGAATGCACATAAAGAAAATTGCATCATAAAACCAGTATTATGGCAAACATTCCTAATACGCAAGATAAGAAGAAATGTTGAGAAATGTTCTTGGTTTTGTTGTTGTTGTTGGGGATTTTTTGTTTTGATTTCCGCTAATTCGTTGATTCATGTTGCTGCTTTGATGGCAGTAATAACTTCTGTTTTTCTATACCACTGTCATAGGGAAATAACTCATTTAGCGACATTTATCAGAGCACATTGCAGCTTCATGCTGCAGAGAAGGGAAGTTTCAAAAATAAAAATGGCCAACCACCGTGTGGTATTCTGTGTTTTGCTTGTTGATATGACTGAAAACACCCATCTGAATTATGAATGGAACAATATATAGTCAAAAATATATTTACTCAAACTAGGTTGCTTGTGCATTTCTATACTATTCATTCTTTGTAAAAAAAAAAAATATACATATCTAACATAGCTATCCTCAATAAACAAAAAGTATAATGTATAATACGTTGAAGCCATTTTTATTCTGAGTCCAGTAACCTATGCCATTTGTTTATTAACGTTGTCAATTATATTTATTAATTGGGAAATAAATGTTATATATAAAAAGCTGGTTGAAATTATCAGTTTTGAATACTGAATGCACAACTCAGAAACAGACAGTGACTGTTGAAAACCACATATAAACAAAATATAAAATAATGTAGTGATTAGAAAACATTCCCATATAAATTCCTTTACCAATATGCCAGCAAAACTGTAACCTATAGTCTTGTTTAGAATGTGTTTTCTAGTAACTTTCACTTATAATTGTACAGTACTACAAACTAATGCTGGCTTTCTCTAGTTTCAGCTAAAGAAACTGTAATAAAGGCATCAAAGTCCATAGAAATCTTTTCTTCTTAGATGTACTAGGAAAAATCGTTATTTTGAGAATTGTTTGGATTGAACATGAAAATTGTTCTTTTTCATTTTAAAACTTCATTTACAAAGTAGTATGCCTTCCTTAAGCTGCTTAGAAACATTTCCACTAACATCTGAAGGTACAAGGGGCTTTTTTTCTGGGTAACCAACAAGAAAGAAATGAAGCTTCTCGTATAAACAGTCCACATCAAGAAATCAGCTAGTTCACTCAACCCCACTTAACTAGCTGAATCAATTAGCCATAACAGGATTGAACATTTATTTTATGAAAGATATCCGGTTCTTTAATTCTGAAAATTCACTGGGCAAGTATACTTAAGATCTCAAAATAGAAAGATATATGAAAATAAAGAAAAACATTTTAGTCATATTATTCAAGCCCCATTTGGGCTTGCCTGATTTTTTTTTCTATTATTAAAAGTGACAAGAAAGTAGTGTGAAGTGGACAATGATGGTTGTTGTGAAAATTAACCAATATATTACATTTATAACATCACAAAACCTCATTAGTATAAACAGATAAAATAAATTTGTTCAGAATTATTCCTGAATTATGGGATATCTGATCGGTTCATTGTAACATGGGGCATGACATACACTTCTGGGTATCTGATTTCTGGAAATCAGAGGATTTCAGTCTCACCTATCACAAAATACTTTTCTTCTGCTATTATTATTTCTCTTCAACAAAATGATCAAATAACTGTAATAATTCTACTTTGTAAGTTACATGTCAAATCAAACAAGACACAAAGATCATCAGGAAAATGGAAAATGTGTCCTCTGAGAGCACTCTTGAGCATGACTTTTGAGGCTGAGAGGAAATACATTTGCTGATTATAAAGGTATCAGAGTATACACGCCAATGAGGAAAAAAGAACAATTCAAAGACACAAAGCATTTGAAGAAGAAATGCTGATGTCAAAATCTATTCAAACTAGAAAACAGAAGAGAATAGGGAAGTTGTGAAGCTGTCTTCTTATGGCAGAACATCTGCTTTAGCTGACTTACTTCTTACTTGATAAATACTCAATTTTGAAAAAAGTTATCCAGTAAGTCATTGTTAAAAATGTCATTGTTTTGTCCTAGAGCATGAGTACAATTCATGTAACGGACTGTAAGTTTCCTGAGCTGTTGTCTCTGGAGTGCAGTTGCTGGTAACAGCAGCTGATGCCACCTGCAAGAGCAAAACATGCTCCATGCTAGTGCATTCTTTTCCCATTGGAATTTGCTCTAAGTGGGTATGATAGTTAAACAATCTCAACAGACCTTTAGCTGGAAGGATTTTTCTACCTTTACAATTGTGACATTATGCCATGTGGACCTCACTCGACACTTTAAATTTGCATTAACTCTTCCTCTTCAACAAGACCCCATTACAATAGACGTATAAAAGTATAACTTAGTTGACCTCAAACAGAGAGAAATCAGCTGAATTAAAAAAAAAAAAAAATCCTGACTTTTAAATTTCCCTTACTGGTTCATTGTTCTTCCTCCTAGTGATTAGCTTTTCCACAAAGCCTTAAAAATTTCATTGCCTTTCTAGCTTAAGAACGTGTTCCAGGAATCTTAATTCTCTGGGGAAATCTTCTCTTTGAATGCTATTTGATAAAACTTGTGAAAAGGTTATTTTTAAGAGCAAGTCTTGTAATTTGCAATGCTTTCTTTTTCTCATAGCATCTATTCAAATATTCCTCTCTCTCATTACCATTGTCCTCATCAATCTAGGTTTTCTACTTAGCCTCTGTTTGTTACCCGATAGCCAAGACAAAAGTGAAAATATTTTCTTGAGTATGATGACAATAACAGACGTGTAACATTTCAACCATATTCAATTGCATAAGTAGCCAAATAATGCATCCCTATCCCAGTAGTCCTAAATGAGTGCCAAAGATTTGATTTAAATGGATTAAAGTCTACTTCTCTTTCTTTAGTAAAGTCTTTCTAAAACCAGCATTTTACATTCTGGTAATTTTGTTTTGAAAAAAAAAATGTATAATTTTACGCAAATATCTTTCAAAAACTGCTTGATCAAAATGTCTTGCAAGCAGGTTTAGGACTCACTTCGCACATTCTGAAGCTATAACATTTTGACGTATTAGTTCAGTTGGGTTGTGAATGGTTCACTATTCTTCATTTTCCACTGACTCGATGTTTATGGCATGTGCTCAATTGTTTCAAAGCATGACTAAAAAGTGTAAAACTGGTCTATGAAATCACTAGTCCAGAAAAAACTCTCTGCTCTGTTGAATTCAATAAGCAGTATGTACATTCACTTTCACTGTCGATTACTCTTTTCTTTTTTAACCTTTTGAGTGTTTCAGAATTGTAGGGTTGAAAGAAATATTCAGAAATATCAATTTTCTGTATGCAAACTTTATAGCACAGAAAATACTTTTTTATTATTTTTACATGAAAATGTGGATTTCTACAATAATTACAGCTTTGCAAAGCAGACAACAAAATTGTACCTACTTCCTCAAGACAGCTTAGAGAGGGAGAGAGAGCATAAAAACACACCCCATCTGTGTACTCAGCATTATGCAGTAAGGAAAAGGGAGCACTGTAATTTGGAGTTTAGAGAACAGAAAACAACATTAAATAAACCTATTTCCCCAGAAAAGCATGCAAAAATACCTTTTCTTCACATGCTTCTTCAATCCTTACATGAAGAAAGTACACTGAAATAAATCTTTAAAATAAAATCTCCCCTTTGGATGCTAGCAGCTTTTTCAAATAGTCTAGTCTGTTCTTATTAATGATGAATGAGGTACAAAATTTACAAACCTGAAAGATGTTTATGGCCATTTTAAAACTAATTATATTCACTGTATCCTGTTGAGTTGATTAACTGTATTCATTAGAATTCTTTCGACCAGCATTCTACCTCTGCTGGGATTTTCTGTGGTGGCAGTGGGTTTTTCTGATCATTTAGGTAACTTTTAAAGAGAGATCAGTGAGATATGGGAAATTCTTTTTTTTATCTCTTCCTCAGCTCTTCCCATTTGCGAGGAAGATATCATAACTGAAAAAAAAAAAAAATTGTATGACTTCAGGACTTTTTCTAAAAATGCTGTCTTTCAATTGCATTTAAAGTACCAGTATTGTCTACATGGAAAAAATAGATTTTCTCTTCAAAATAGGTTAAAAAAGAAGGCAAATACATTTTTAGCTTTCGTATAGTTAGAACGTGTGATGTCTAGTTTTACTCAGCGCTGCTAAGCAGGTATATATGCCTCACTTGAAATGATGTCTAATATTCCACAGATGGCAATTACCTTCAGAGGAATGGCTAGGGACTTAATTAAAAGGCTGAGAGTTAGCAAACTAAAATGCTAGAGAAGCACATGAAGCACATGAAAAATCTATACATTATCCAAGGGTCTCCACAGAACATTTAGGAAGTGTCTTTTTTCAAAATTTACCTTCTTTTCCTCACAAAAGGTTTACTTTAAAATAAAGGTTAGGTATCCTATGTTTAATATTTTATTTTGGCTAACTGAACCTACTGTACAGCAAACCAAAATATATTTGACTGAATAATATTGATTTTACATGGAAGCACATCAGTTAGTGAAATGCGAAAACCAATAAAGCATCACCCCAGGCTGGGATAGATATCTCTAGACACAATTTATTTTTACATTTAAACCAATTATTGAACTTGTTGCATTTAAAAATGTGCACCATATATCCTTACAAGGACTTTTTTATTCAATCATATCAATTGCATTGATCTCCATATTCTATATTAAACACCAACCTTAAATTAAAGCTGACAATTTTGAAGGCTGTGGTACAAGATTCTAAGCAGAAATAAATTCTGCAAGGCTTTCTGTTTTTATGCCCAAACGTTAATACAAATATTGATTACATTTTAACACACAATTTGTAAGCTACTTCAATGTTTATTTCTTCTTAATATTTGTTCAATAATACTACAAACTTACAGAAACAATTTCCTACTGTTGCACTGAAATATGATAATATACCCCTCCAGTACCTAAAGGGGGCCTATGAGAAAGTTGAAGGGGAACTCCTTATCAGGGAGTGAAGGACAAGGGGTAAAGGCTTCAAACTAGAAGAGGGTAGATTTAGATTAGAGATGAGGAAGAAATAGTGAGGCACTGGAACAAGCTGCCAGGAGAATCTGTAGATACCCCATCTCTGAAAGTGTCCAAGGATGGGTTGGATGGGGCTTTGAGCAGTCTGGTCTGGTGGAAGGTGTCCCCGCCCATGTTAGGGGGATTGGTACTGTACTCTAGAACTTGGTTACTTCTTTCCAACCCAAATCATTCTATAACTATATGATAATGTTTTTCATTAATAATAGAATGATAGTATAAAAATAGATATTTAAGCATAGCTGTTGATGGAACATCTATAAGAGCTTCTATAAATGTTTGTCAGAGACTTGATTTTTGCATCTACCAAGTTGCAACCAAGCAAACAAAGTTATTTTAATTCATTATTTTAATTGCCAACTTGTGTCTACAAAGACAGGCAGTAAGATTCAGAGAGGCCATTCCCGTGGACTAATCTACTATGTACAGTAGTCCTACTGTGTAGGACTGATGTTAAGTATTTTCCTGTAGAAGCCTTGGTCTTCTGAAGATGGTGGCAAAGCTTCAATTTTGTACAAAGAGGCCATTGTCTATTTATCCAGCTGTCTTTACACCTTGCTACATCACCTCTGTACCTAGTAGGAAAACCACTGTGCTGCTTGGAAGAGTCATCATGTGTCTGCCTGGCACATCAGTTTCCCAACTTTGAAAGCTCTGTTGATATTGTTTGTAACTTCTCTCTCTCAGTAGTTTTCAATTAGTTTTAGAAGCATTATTCAACTCTCCGAAGCTTTCAATTTTTTATACAGAGTTTGCATAAAAGTTAAATGGAAGAATCCAGACATTAGAAATATTACCAAATATTCAAAATGCTCAACATGCTGTTAACTCTTCTCCATGCCCTCATATTTTTACGTGTATACCTTGCAGTCAAATGAACAGCATAAGAACCAAGGAGGGAATATCTCAAATACTCCAAATAGCTGCACATCACTACAGATTATGACTGCTTGGATTTAGGGAACATTTTTTTGGCTGAGGAAACATTCCAATGGGATAGATTAATCTATGTAAACCACATAGCTCAGCTGAAACTGCTGTTCAGCATTCTAAATTGCCACCTTCGTCTTCTTTCAGCACAAAAATGTGCATTTTTTCCTATAATAAATATATTTTATAATAGCAATAAGGCAACTCCAGGGTGTACAGTTATCATGAGATAATCATACCCTAGAGGGATTGCAGATACTTGGCTGTGCCTCATAACACCCCATGTGTGTGTTTATCTCATGATAACCCTACTCTCTTTTGTATCTTATTGCCTAATTATCCTCTGCTAATGCAAAATACTAATTTTTCGTCTGAAACAATATGTGCAAGAATACATTGCTAACAATCACTAGAGGACATTGACAAACAATGCTGTCACTATTTTATACTCTTTTTCCAGTTGGAAATTTACATAAAGAACCAACTTTAGATGTTTTTTCCAAACCACTTCAAATCCTTTTAGGCAATGCAAACTAAAATACTGGAAGCTGTCCAGGTAAAAATCTATTAAAAATTCCATGTATATTCTCACAATGATTTACATGGTTTTACTTACATAAGACGTTGAAATTCTTTCTTCTTTACTTATACCTCATTTGCTTTTCTATTCTAGTACATAGAATGTAGTTTGCTGCTTATTTCTTGTAGACCCTGAAGGGACTCCACTTTTATCGCAGGTCCACACACCTAATATTTATTTTAGATTATCTTTTTTTTTTTTTTTTCATTTCAAATGACACTGTAGAAAGTGAAGACTTTGGCCCTCACTAAAGCCAATGATTTTTTTTCTTCATTGCAACAGAAATAAGTTATAACACCTGCATTTAACCAGTGCTGAAATTTGAGTTAAGAAATACTTAGAAATAATATCCTTAAACTCCTCAGTTGAGAAAATGTCATAAAAGTTACAATCATTCACAAGCCATTGAAAATAAATAAATAAAAATAAGTTTAAATTTTTAAATGATAGAATTATTCTACAATTTAGATTGTAAACTTTATAAAACCCAGTGAAAGCTAATGTACCATGTCAAAATTGCATGTATAAGATACATATTTTCCTCTTTTAATAAAAACTATATACTTGAGAATAGGTTTCTGGTCAAACAGTAATCTGACATGTTAAGATGATATCAAACTGTACCAAATATACTAGAGAAAATATTACCAAAATACATTAACTCTGCAATTAACCTATGATTATACAGATTTCAACATTCTACATTAATAATATTACTGAATGCTTTTATGCATATTTCATTCACATTGCATGAGCTTTAACTAAGTAAAAATGTGTTGTTTTTTTTACCATGGCAATATTAACAAAATGGAAAAAGAAATATCTAGAGGGAGGTGGGAGGCAAATGGATGAGGCCAGGCTCTTCTTGGTGGTGTGTAGTGATAGGACAAGGAGTAATGAGCTAAAACCTGAACACAGTAAGTTCCATAATAACATGTGAAATAACTTCTATACAGTAAGGATGATGGAGCATTGGAATAGGTTGCCCAAAGAAGTTGTGGAATCTCCTTCTATGGAGATATTCAAGATCTGTCTGGATGCCTACCTCTGCAATCTATTGCAGGGCACCTGCTTTAGCAGGGGGGTTGGACTCAATGATCTCTTAAGGTCCCTTCCAATGCCTGCAATTCCGTGCTTCTGTGATTTTGTGAAACCTTTGGACTATCCACCAGTAATGGCAAGACAAATTTTTGTGTAAGCAAAAATAGTAGAAAACAAACAGTAAATTATTTATGAGAGAAATACATTTATTGTAGTGCTAAACATGTAGTGAAAAATGGAGTCTTGAGTTTCAATATGTGTGCTTTATATATCTATATTATATAATATATATAAATATTTTTAATCTTGTATAAGCTAGCATTCTTTTCTCTACTGCACATATCGAACAAAACTCTACTTTTAAAAGCTCCACTTGAGTATATCTGCAGGCTTTGGCCTCTTATTTCCTTTATTGTTAGCTACAGTTAATGAAGTCAAGATTTTTTCTTCTCAGAATACCTATTTAGATGCTCTACTTCTATGTAAAATGCTTTCAAATTCCCCATCCTCCCACTCAATCAGCTCCTCTGAAAAGTACACAAGTTTATCTCTCTTAAAATTGCTTACAGATCTCATCCCTCAATCCTTTGATTATTTTAGATGGTCTTCTCTAAATTGTAGTTTCATGTTGTCAGTGGAAGTGAATTGCCTTAATACAGCTCTGCTCAAAAGTTGCTAGCTCTGCTGCTATCCTGCTGGTGTCGTTCCTGGCAGTGTTTGATGCTGTACATTATTCTTGGAAACAGAAAAATGGGGCATATTTCCAGTTAACTTATACTAAAATAATTATAAGAAATACCATAAAGTCAAGATGATGCTGATATGCAAAAATCTCACCAATCACAGCGGCTGCTGTTTTACAACAAAGACCTGAGTTCACAATTTATTTGTCCTAATAGAGGAATAACCCAATAATCTATAAAACTGTAGAAGGCAGGAATGGGTTTTGGGGGAAAGATACATACACTACAATGAGAAGGATTTTGCCCTACAGTGGCCACAACACACTGGCATTTTGAAGGAGAAAAAATTTAGAACAAAGCCATAAGTGTGCTGCTGTGAAGATGTCCTTCATAAGTGATAGCCAGGAGCTTCATGAGAAAGAATAGTCCTTACTGCTATCTTTGTCTTAAATTCACTTATTTCTTATTCCTTATAATGTTAACATTCACATCTTAGCCTTCAAACTGGAGTGCAGCTTGCCAGTAGAAACAGATATTACTTTGTGTACTAGAACATGATAGGAAACCTCTCTGAAATTTTCTTGATTCATTGCCAGCTGAGAAGAATTGAGTTTCAGTTATCACAATCAGATTTTCATCTATCTGCAGCATTCCTGAAGAGTTTTGCAAGCCTGTACTTTGAGTCACGTATTTTCAACAGACAGCAGGACTGCTCATCCTCCACAGAAACAGCCTTCCTCCTGACCACATTTGTATTAATTGTCAGCTAAAATTTAAATGCAACTAAACACAAATAATCAAGTTCCACAAACTGCTTAGGCTTGTTATGTGTGTTATGACAATAAATACCAAATAAGGAATATTTTACTCCAAAGCACATTATAATGCCTGTGCAACTCTTCTGTAATTCTATTTCAGCATCAGGAAAGATCTAACATGATCATTACCTACATTTCTGGAGGTAACCAATGTTGTGTAAAAGTCATTTAGAATCATAGAATCACCAAGGTTGGAAAAGACCTCTGAGATCATCCAGTCCAACCATCCACCTACCACTAGTATTTCTCCTATAAACCATCTCCCTTAGTACAACATCTGAACATTTCTTGAACACCTCCACCTGCCCACTCTTTCAGAGAAGAAATTTTTCCTAACATCCAACCTGAACCTCCCCTGGTGAAACTTGAGGCCATTCCTTTTAGTCCTATTGCTAGTTACGAAGGAGAAGAGGCTGACTCTCGCCTCACCACAACCTCCTTTCAGGTAGCTGTAGAGAGCGATAAGGTCTCCCCTGAGCCTCCTCTTCTCCAGATCAAAAAATTTCAGTTCCTTGAGCCTCTCCTCATAAGACTTGTGTTCCAGAAAATCCCCTTCAGAACCATCCCACCCACCTCCAGACATCCTCATACAGAATAATAAGTGATAGAAAAGTCCTGTTTTTACATATGCCATTGGCCATAGACTTTCTCAATTCAGTGGATATTTTAAGCGCAATGCATATATTATGTCTCTGCGATAAAAATAAAAATCCATTTTGCTTTATGCTGAATTAAAGACTAAATAATCTTTCATACTCAAATCTAAAAGAGACCATCCTACTTTCTGATTACAGTTCTTCTATTGTCTTGAGTTTTGCATTATAAAGTTACTGAAGTGAAAAACAGAATTAACTAAACATAATGATTATTAGCTAACTAGTATGATTTTTCATTCCACAAGTTCAGATAGGTAAAAGATCCTATATTTCTTTGTTAAACACATAGATATTAAAAATATCTATGAATATTTGAGTGAAAGCAGCCTCTATTTTACTCTGACTTCAGTGCTGCTAATGTGTGTCAAGTAGTCTAAGTCTGTGGCTTGGTTGAGCCAGCACTCTGGCTAGTTTCAAAAATGAATTTAAGACAAGAGGTGGACAAGAATTTATCCATGGTGCAGACAGAAACAGTTCCACTTTAAGTAAGAGGTGTTCTGGTTAACCTCCAAAGATGTCATCTCATTTCCATGGGTCTATGAGGACAATTGTAGTTACATTCAAGAATTTTCAGGTTAGAGAAGGTTGAATGTAGTCAATCTAGTAAATTTTACTCAGAAGTTTGTGTGGTTTTTGGACTTTCAAATAAGTCTGTTCCAAAATAGAAGGAAAGAAATTCTTACTTTTATGAAATAAAACTACTGTTCTACTCTTCCTTTGGGATTTAATAGATTCTTTTAAAAGTTTCTGTACATCTTTTCAGATATTTTTCAGGATATTTTCCCAGTCTAAATTGTTTGCAATTTTTCAACTAGCAATTCAACAGTTTTTCTCACTTGCATTTATTATTGAAAGTTCACTAGCTACTCATCAAATAATGAATGAACTTATCTTTTTTCTTAGAAAATCTTTATCAATCCTGGGATTTTTTTTATTCTGGAAAAGAAATTTTTAGAAATTTAGTATTTTCGTTCAATTTTTCTGTAAGTTAATTACAGAATGGTTGACCTTTGGAGGTCATCTTGCCTCACACCCGCGATAATCGGGGCCTAGAGCCATTTTCCCAGGCCAATGTCCAGACATCTTCAAGATATCTCCAAGGAGGGAGACTTCAAAACCTATGCCAGTGCTTGGTCACCCTCATAGAGAAAAAGTCTTTCCTGATGTTCAGACAGATCCTGTCTTTCTGTTTGTGCTCTTTGCCTCTTGTTCTGTTATTGGGCACTCCATCTACTTTGCACTCTCCCTTCAGGTATTTATATACATTGATAAGATCTGAAACTTCTTCCACAGGCTCAACAGCTTTCTTAGCAGTAGCTCTCTTAGCTTTTCCTCACAGGATAGATGCTCCAGTCCCTTCACCATCTTTGTGGCCTTGCATGGGGTTCTCTCTCATACGTTCTTATCATTCTTGTAAGGGGAAGCCCAGCGCTGGACACAGTGCTCATCAGGGCTGAGCAGAGAGGGAGGATCACCTCCCTCAACCCACTGGCAATGATTCTCCTAATGCAGCCCAAGATACTGCTGGTCTTTTTTGCCAGAAGAACACATTCTGCATCATGTTCAGCCACAGGTCTTTTTCTGCCAAACAGCTTTCCAGCTGTGTGGCCCCCTGCATTTACAGCTTCATGGTCTTAATTACAATCAAATGTTTCACAAACATGAAAATGACTAAAAGAATCCCATTCCTTCCAACCCTACATTTTTCACAAGTGATAGATTACAGAGCAGCCAACTCTCACAAGAGAGGCACAGTTTTTTCCTAGGCTATCATGCAGAGATATTTCTATACCATATGTACTTGCACCTTCTTTCTCATGTTAATGTTTTTCTTTTTTGTAATTAGGAACTATCTCAATTATGACAAAAGTATATTTGCTGCTAAAATACTAGAATTATTTATTATTATCCACATAAAAACATTTAAAAATAGTTCTGGCCTAAATTTACCGAAGAATAATAATATATTTTACTTTCTCAGCCAGATAAGAATAAAAGAAAGGGCACAGAAATGTGCACAACATGAAACTAACATGACAACTTGAAATATTATTTGATACCAGAACAAAGCTAACAGCAATATAGTTCCAGTCAAATGCACTAAGAAGTTTTCTCTGTTACTTTAAGTAAATTATTTGGTTTACAACATACTCTGCACAGACCATTCATAGAAAAGCAATGAAACAGTGCTACAGAACACAAGCAATTATGATTTTGTTAGATGTTGGAGTTGAGATGGAGATACAAGCATCTCAAGATAAAAATCAATGCCAATAGTGACTGAAGGTGTTCACAAATGACTCATCTTCCAACTAAATCTTAAGGCTGTTCCAGATAGAAATCTGGGGTTACATAAGCAATAGAATATTTGTGCTGCTGAATTTCAGTCTAAAAATATTCACTCAGCATTTCTTCTGAAAATTACAACAACAACAACAGCAACAACAAAAAATAATAACAATACCTTAAGAATAAGTAGCTCTTCTTCAATGTGAAAAACAGATTTTGAAATATCAGTTTTTTCATTTTAAAGTATTTCATTTGTCACTGTTGTTAACAAAAGATTGTCTAAAATAATGGCAGAAATAATTTCTTACAAAGATCCTCAAAAATATGAATCTCCAAATTTCAAGATATGCTTACAAAAAGAAATACTTATATAAGCTCATTCAGAATTGCCAGAGATGGCCTGAAGTAAATGTATGTTCCCCTTGGGAATTTTACTTCAGTTTCAGTATGGCCAGGATTTTCGCCTATATGGTTACTTTTACATATAGTTAATACGTTGGCCTTGTTTCAGTTAAGTACTTAAGCATATATGTAAATTTATTCATTCCCAAAATACATTTCATTTTGTGCTTAACTTTAAACATATCTTTATGTGGCATTTTCTTCAATGAAATGTAAGTACTTTTGCTTTTGTAACGGCTTCCACTTTTGCATAATCAAAATCAGGTTAAGACACTCCTGGTCATAAATTAGTGACTAAAATCAAGATCTTAATGCAGCTTTAAGAAATAAAAAACAACACTGTTTCTGAAAGGAAAAACAGCCTCCAAGGCTGATGTATGCCCTGGACATTGTAATACCAATAATTTGCTTTTTATACCTGCAGGAAGAAAACTCAGACTGGTAGGTAAATACTAATAAATTAAGAGCGAATTAAAGTTATGGAGCTAGCAATAAGAAATTACATTTTGCACTGCAAAAGTTATAACTTTGGATAAAAGCTGGTCTTGTCTTCTTGTGTGGCTCTCAATTCTGCCAGTATCCCAAATATTCAGTATCTCGATTTATTCTTTTATTAATATTTCTTATGAATGCTTCCACTGTTATTTTCATCCTACACTGTTATCAGAATCAACCTGGAGACTGGATAAATTTTTCAGCAGAGTTGTATTTGCTTGGTACACAAATGCCCACATTTTTCATCGGTGTTCCTACTCATGCTTCAAAAAGCGGACGTGCTTACCTCCAGGGATTGTCAGGCAGCTCCAATTCTTGTGAATGCATGATTTTCACAGTTGATATCCTAAAAACATCTGAGTTCATAGAAACCACAGGGCTGCTATGATTCCTTGAAGAGATGCAGCAGAACCACATTCCTTTGAGTGAAAAATGACTCCCAGTGAGACAAATATGGTCTCAGAATAACAAAAACAGCACTACATTTTAAAAAGGGGGGGGGAATGGAGGGGGGGAAGGGGGGAATAACAAAAAGCCACAGCAGAGACAGAGGCTTCTATGGTCATGTTAGAAACTGATTTTCACCTTACTGAGGAAAGCTTTTTTTTTTTTTTTTTTCAGCAAAACACTGGCATTTGTAATATTTGTTAAGTAAATTGGTTGCCTAACAGAAACATGCATGACTGCTGCCCATCCACATTCTCCTCCACTGACCTTTGCTAACCAGAGTGGAACCAGATATAAATACAGAATGGAAAGATATACCACAGGGGTGAAAAATAAATGGAAAATAGAATTTCTGCTCCAAATTAAACTACATAAGCAGGGAAAAATATTTTAACATATTTTTCAATTTATGGACATTTCCTTTAAGGCCTAGGATTCACAAGGCCAACAATACTGGAGAAATAGCATTGAGATAGCATGCTGAAATTTTTCTGAATTATTCATGATCTGAAATGACATTCTAAGTGAAAATGTATCACTTCAGCATCTCAGTATAACCTTCTCTGCTTCCATGTAACAAGTGAAACTTTTGAGAAAAGTTGAACTGCTCAGCAAAAAGATAGTTGGGCTTCCCAGCGTAAGACTACTTTATCTCTTCAAAAATTTCTTGTTCTTATTTCTTATTACATTGCATTAAGAAATAAATATTGCCATTTCACAATTTATGTTTGAAGATTTAATCTGATTTTGCACATTAAAAATAATTTTGCTTTTTTTTAATCAAGCTGTTGATACATGATTTCAAGTCATGTGGCTGAGAAATTATTGTGTGACAGCCATACCTCCCTGGACACATAGTAGCAGTTATTTTCTGAATAGAAGTCTTCAAAATGGGTAGAGCTTTTCCAGGTAAAGTGAGATTTAAGACAAGTCCATAACAAAATAAAACAAAATAATAATAAAAAAAAATTAATCTGGCACCCTTAATTTCTATGGTTTTATTTCCTGAGCACAAGCTTTTTAGAGGAGTTTAAGAAATCAAAATATAAACAGTTACATCTGAGATCACAAGGCATTACAAAAAGAATGTGAAGAGTGTTCTAATCCCAGAGGAAAACCTTGTTACCTTGTTTAAGTGATCACATTTTTGCAGTGGAAATCTTGGAAATCTGGGTGAGCAGAATCTCTCCTTGTCAGAACTTTCAATAAAAGAGCAGGTGCAGATACTGAAAGTATTAAATAAAAATTACCAACAAGCTGTCTTACCTGTGTGCACTCAACAGAAAGGAAGGGCAAACATGAGCAGGTAGTCCTTGTACATCAGTCAAAACTCTGACAGCTACCATGTAACATCTGACAACACTGACATGTGCTTTACTCCCTAGGATATTCCCTTAACTGAACCATAAAAAGACAAATAAATTAGTAATAGAGCTTCTCCTGTCAATGTCCTTTCTTGCAGACTTCTCATGTTGTTGATTAGCATTGTTTGAAGTGATTCATCAATACGTTTACTTCCTCAAGGAAAAAAAATGTACTGAATTATTTTATTACTTAGAAAAAAAAAGAGAAAAATAACAAGAACCTGATTTCTAATGATCACTTATTCATTTCTGGAAAAATGACAGACAAAAATCAGCATAATGCTTCCTAAGTAGACAGACATTACAGATCAGATTTTGCTTCCATTCTGCTGTAGAAGAAGCTGTCTTATACAAACCATTACAGAAATCAGAAGACTAGCCTGTTGAGTTTAACCTAACTGTTGGATTTCGTTGCAGATTAAATGAGAATAAAATTTCTGGTAATAGTTTTTTTTTTTAGAAATTAAATAAGAGGAAGAAAGAAGAGAACACTTGTCAGTGATCTCTTTATTAGTTCACCTTTTTGTGTCAAGAACCATAACTGTGAAGGAGAAAGTGACTGACAGGGCCCTGAGTGCTCATTAATGAGCATTAACAGTCCTGACTAGCCTCACCCAGAGATTCTACACACAGCCCTGCCTACAGGCTTCATCTGAGCACAGGCACTGACCTTCAGTCCCTGCCCCAGCTTACTGGTGGGGTCTTGTGTGGATTTCCTTGGAGCCAGATTTCCCATGGCATGCTATGCCATGCCATGCCATGCCATGCCATGCCATGCCTGTTCCAACAAATCCAGTGGGGCCAGTAATGCTTGCTAGTGCTCTCATGGTCATGACACTGATAATGAGGGAAAAAAAACAACAACTGTTTAAGGAGTTCTACAAAATACATTTGTATGGCATTAATATTATTTTGCTACTGTCATATATCCAGTATTTTTTACATATATATCCAGTTTAATAATGATTCAAGACACAAAAATAACTTTCTGCTTTCAGTTTTTCTGCTAATCTCTGCATTATATTATCATAATTTCACAAGCCAAATAATCCTTTGTGGTCTGGTTTATACAGAAAAGAAAATATCCAATTTTATGATATCTACTGATTTTATTCTGTAAACGTTCTTTATATAACCAACAGCATCACCCTAAAGATAGAAAATAGGACTACTGATATTCATATGCTACATCGATGCCTAGCCATCACTGCAGAACTACTATATTATTATGCTCCACCATTTAATTAGTGCTTTCTGGAAACTCAAACTTTCTTATTATCGAGAAAAATCATGCTGTATAGCAGCATAACAAGTTGATAAATTGTTTAGTCCTTCCACTCAAATGCTGCCTACATGCTTAGGATGTTGTACTTCTATTTAGTAAAACTTTGTAATTATACAAAGTTTTTCAATCATTTTTTGACTTTCTGAATTTTTCTGTGCTTCCTATCTAGGAAAAGACTGTATTTATAATCTTGACTTAAGATAGTAAGTGTTGCATGCAGCCATATGAAAGCCTTCAAAATACACAAGTACTAATCATTGAGAGCTGGAATATCACAACCAACCTGCTGTTGTATAAGTATTGTTCTGAGACTGCAATAGGTTTTAAAAGTTTCCTATGAGTAACATTAGTTCAGCATAGTGAACATGAAGAGCAATATCTGCAATATAGAATACCATGCCCACTAAACCATGTCCCTTAGTGCCATATCTACACATTTCTTGAACATCTCCAGGGATGCTGACTCCACTACTTCCCTTGGCAGCTTGTTCCAATGTTTTATCACCTTTTCCGAGAATTTTCCCCAATGTCCAACTTGAACTTCACCTGAAGTGCAGCACATTCATTTAGTTACCACAATGACAATTTAGGAACTTTTAGAATTTCATTTCCAGACTACTTTGAACTGATTGTGCTAGTAAGCACTATTCCTTTTCTGCCTTATCTTACCCATATGATTTCTGTCGATAATGTATTAAAATCTAAAATTTCCACCAGGGTTAATTTATTTGAAGTCTCTTAAGTTTACAGTGAATCTCCCACTGAGTAGCTCTGTTCTTCCAGAAATCTCTGCATCTCAGTCTTATTTTTTAGGGAACTTACTTTCTCTTCAGCTATGGAAAGACCTCACATTCTCATTAAGTGTCAACTATTTGGGGCCTTATTCTAAAATTTTGCTTTCTTCAGGTTGGTGAATAGTGAAGAAGTTCTTTATTGTGAATACAGATAACATCCTAACAGTGACTCACTTTGATTATTCTTTATTCTAACAACCAGCATTTACAACATATTCTTTTTGTTTTTACACATAACTATATAAGCAATTTTCACAAACTCAAAAAAAAAATTATCAATACATATCTGTAAGAAATTCATTTAATTCTGCCTACTAAGCATGAAACACAAGTATTTCATAGTTGAAAAGTGGAATAAAAAAGAAAAAATGTACAGCTGTGAAAACAGGACTAATCTATGCTCATGCCCTTGTTCTTCACTTGCAGTTAGAGTTAATAAACCTACTTTACATCACTCTTTTCAAAAAGGTATGATATTAAGTGTTCTTGTTGGAAGATACTTACCAGAAACCATTCAAAAAGCAACCTGTTTCTAGACAATTTCAGTATCATATGCCTATCTATGAATGTCTTATATGCTAGATCTACAGGAAAAACATATATATATATAAATGGATATATATCTGTATATTTGACTTCTAAAAGCTCTGAAAGGCTGGTTCTTCATTGAGAAATCTTTCAGTTTTTTGATACACAATATAAGGGTTTTAAAATTTTCAAAATTATTTTACTTAGGAATTAAGGCAATCATGACAATACTTTGTGAATGTACATGGGTGTTATTTACGGTGCAATATGTGCAATTTTTCTCATTGGTTACAGAGAACAGAGTTTATTTATCTTACTTGAACCCATATCATAGGATTTTGGATGTAATGTAAATGAAGTAAAAGACAGTTGAAGCCATTCAGTCATTACTCTTTCCTAAATAGAAGATATGGTGTGGACTTAGAGAGAAAAATGAAGTACTCATTGAAAATGAAATATAATTTTTGTTTCTTTGTCAGACAGATAATGCAGCTGTAAAATTTCTTGGCCAGCTAGGAGCTGTAAAGAATATAATGTGTTGTAATAAGTCAGTAATATTTACTTTAGATAGTCAGTTTATGATTGGTATTAAGTATGAGTGGTGTTCTCTTCAACTCCCAAATATGATGACAATTCCAGAAAAGAATTACAGCTGAAGGATAATACATAAAACATTGCACTCATTATGAAGAAAGTATTTTTTGATACAAGTAGCAAACAACAACAAAAGGTTAGAGAGTGTAACAAAAAATAAAACCAGAAAGACTGGAAACTTCAGTTGCTTTCACCTAATGTTTTGTTTCTAATTTTTGTAAAGATCAAGCTCAGGAAATTGCTTGAAAACTAATTCCAATGAAAGGCTCTGTTTAACTTTTCTATGAAACTCTGCTTTATTTTATGAAGAACATTGTTATTTACCTAGCAAAATTTAACATTAGAAATTAATTACTTGTGAAGTACATTGGATGGTCCTGAGGATTCTTTGGGCAGTATTAGAAGCTACTCTCTGCATCATAGAAGCTGTATAAATTTTATTAAAACACAGCTAGCTCACAGGGCCTGCTCCATGTTAATGGAGCTCCATCTTTTTAGTAGCTATTACAAAGAGCTTGTGGTCTCACATCAGAAAGAAAGCCAGAAAAAATACTATTATTTATACTCTGCTTAACAAGTTCACCCATAACATATCCCATGGTGCTGGTAACTAAAAAAGGACTTTGGTTCTGATAGTCCAGCTCTTTATGATTCATTTTTGTTCTAAAAATGCCCACATCTGAGGGAAGAATTCTTGGAAATAAGTATTCTACTAGTACATACAGATCCTTATATGACTGCTTGTGGGTATGCAGATATTTCTATGGTCTACTTCTTTGATACTTTCAAATTCAAATGAAGATGAGTTATCCGTATTCAACCTTCCACTTCTTTATTTTAAAACTGAATAAAACTTTCTCCTGACTTTTTAGAATACATTTAGGGTAGAGGACTAGTTGAACTAGTTTTCAGTTCAAATATATCTTTGAAAAGTTTACGTATATCTGACTAAAAATCAAGGACATTCAATCTTGGTCCAAATGTCCTACATCTCTATACTACGTTGTAAAATTTCTCTGAGTTCAGGAAAGACAAATCAAAATAGACTCCCCCCGCTATCTTCTCTTTGACAGTATGAAGGATGTATAAACATATGAATATGACTTCCTACTTGGGAAAGGAATTTTTTTTTTTTTTGCCTTTTTGTAAATGGTTCAAAAGAAGATGTACCTGTTTACTTGTTCCCTATTCAGTCATTTCCTAAAAAGCATGATAAAGAGCAACCTCATTCCATCTCAACGTGGACCTGCTCAGCTTTACATATGCCACAGTGCAGCTCCCCTCTATAATCCTCTGAATATGTTATTCATTGCGAAAAACCCAACATCAAAAAATTAAGAATGAAATTGAGCACAAGATTTTCAGTTCTGCAAGTTGGGACTTTTCCTGATATCCAGAATTTCCTCTGAGAGCACACTTGACATGTTAAAGAAGTTCTGGCCTCGGGGTTGAAAAGGTCATTCCCAAGTGTCTAAATTCTGGCAATGCCAGGCCATGTCTAGCTGTAAGAATGTTACTGGGCTTCGTCCAGATTAAAATATTGTTTACTTGTTTCACATTGTGATATCAGTATTTGTCTCAGTAACCATAATTATGAATACTTTTTAGCACTTTTTAATGGAGATTTTCATACATCTTATGCATTAAGAAAGCAACAAACAACTCTGTATTTCAGGATACCACTAACAGATGAAAAACATAGAGAAGTGAGGCCTAAATTCACCTCTCTTAAACGTCAGTGCCCTCACTGAAATGAAAACACAGGCATCTGTAAGAGAGTGTGGAGGGGACTGCACAGTTCCAGAAGGTGATTCAGTCCTTAACTGATATGACCTGCAGTTATGTTCTTCATTGGGGTAGTATGAAATGGGGTACTAAAGACAAGGTCACTTAACTATTCTTATATTTTCAAAGCAGTACAGAAGATACGCAGCTAATCTAAGAGCTGACTTTTGGTCCGTTTTAACTGCCTTCCTTTTTCTTCCACAGATCATTCACAGGGGAAAGGGATGCAGATATGGGTGGGACAGTCCTATAAAAGCTGAGGCTTTCATTCCGAAATCAAGACTTATTTTAATGATAACCTTCTAAACCACAAATTTGCAGATTATAAAATGACAATACATCTGGCAAGGAAAAGTAAATCCCTCCTTACATGTAAAACTAATATCTAAGCAGCAAAAATAATTTTTAAAAGGCCTTTTTAATTATTCTCCATCGTAACCTTTTCTTTTAGGATCACCATATGTACCCAATTACCCAGCGATCTCACTTTAAATTTGTATGGCACATTAGGGTCTTATTGCTCTGGATTGCAAAGGGACGCATTAAAATGCCATATATTTTGCTATTTATGTTTCCTTGGCAATTAAAAAAAAACAAACAACACATGTCATTAACAGTGATTAGTACTAAGGTCACCTTTTCGTTCTGAGAAACAGAATAAAAGCCTCAGAAAGCTAATAAAATGCAGCGCAGAAGTGTCACTGGACAGAAGTCTGGGGAGAGAAGGCTGAGGCTTGCTGCTGACGTCATTATTCAAATTAAATGATCAGACTCAGTTACTAAGGCAATACCAGGAGCACTGTCTTCTGTTTGTGATTAGGTTCCTTCATCTTCCACTTAACTTGCAATTATAGGCTTTAATAGCTAACATTAGCTGGGATTTTGGTCAATCTGTGCAACACCAATACTTCAAGGTAAGGTCCCTGGGTTAATCAGCTGAAAATCTTTCCTAGAAGTTCCAGATGATCAAATTCGTACATTCAATCCAGTGAGTATTTTGCCACAGTACATATTAGAACAGATGTCTGATGCTGTAGCAGCCTTTTTACAGTAAAATTTAATTCTCACTTGTTCAGTAATGATATCGATTATTAAAACACACTTTTTTCAGTGACCTACTTAAAGTATTCTATCAATAACATAGAAGTAGACACTCTTCCACTGCTGAAGGTTTTGGCCTCTAAATGTAAGCCTGAAAGCACTGGGTTATGCACTTTTATCCACAAAGAATGGATAAAATTATGATCTCTGCCAAGAAATTAACCTTAACCACTTATTAATAAATGCAAATAAGATTTCAAACACCAACATGTAAACCTTGTAAGTGGGATATCTCTTTTATTGCCTTTTGCAGCAGGTGAAGTAGATAGTTAAAATCATCAACCTGGTATTACTGTTTCATTGATTCATTGTTAAGGATTTTTAGTGATGGGAAAACTTGGAGTTAGAGCTTGAGCTCTTCCTAACCTAGCTATCTGCCTTCTTGGTCAGCTATGATTCCCCTCAACCCTGCCAGACTTTTGTTAAACACAGCCTCAATGATTCTTTACAGGTAGAGCACAATTCCTGGGTTCTGAATGCTGCTACTCATTTCACTGTGCATCTGGAAATAGCAGTATATTAAACATTGTTTTCCAAGATTTGTATTTACTGCCCAGTGAGATAAAAAATAATACTTCTTACAATATTTAAACAAAATAGATATAATTTAATCGTGAAAGATCAGTCTTACTTGTCATCAAGAGTCTACGAGTCCACGTTCCAGATTATTTTCTGAAGATGTCTTTCCTGTGGCTGATTTGCACTGCTATCAAGATTAAAAAGAAACTCTTGTAATCAGTTTACCACAATAAAATACAGTTTTCCAAATAATAAATTAAAAAAAAACTGTTCCACAAAAATATGTGAACATCAATCTGAAAATGAACTTAAAGTCCTTTAGTTTTGAAATATTTTTTCTTTAAAAATGACTAAAGAATTCTCAGATTTTATTTTTCATTCTTATACTTCACCTCTTTGCTATCACCTTGATTGTTGAAAAAATAAAATAGAAAAAAGAAAAGAAATAATTATTTTTAATGGTAGACAAATACAAAATTGCAAAACACCAGTTCAGCTAATTAATCTTTCTTGAAAGAATCAAATATGAAATTTACCTCTGATTGTAGCCGCCACTGTCTTTCTTTCTTTCCAAATATCACGCAAATTAGGTGGAGAATGTAATTATTTCAGTATTAAGAAAAAAGCTATTTTTCAAGTACTACAACTAAACATCTTTTCTGCTTTTAATGATATTTACACTACACCAGCTAAATCTCAGTTGAGAATAAGCTGTAGTTTTAGGAAATCCATCCATTCCACCTGAAAGATGCCAAGGAAACAATGAGAAGAAAAAAAATGTGATGAATAAAAAAATCACACATTATTCTTTTCTTTGTTCTTACTCACCTCAGATATCTCAGAATCATCATGCAGTAGTTTCTTTCTTTCTGTGACTTATAGGCCAGGATAAGAGTGGCCGAAGAAGAAGTTTTTCCAGTAGAACTTCCCACTGATGACAGTTTCTAAATATGCCTCTCTAGTTACTCTACTGCTAAATAAAACCAATTAGGAAATGTTCTTAGACCCTGAGGTTAAGTGATAGACATTAAGCCATCGTGTGAATTTATCCTCCAAATAGGAGCGGTCCCATCAAAACAACCTAGTGGGAATGGACAGTTGCACATACAGTTCCTCAAATAAAGAGCTGCTGCTGTCTGGAAGGCATGGAAAAGTAAAATAGCATGCCAGTGTGGGGGATACTACTTTAAAAAAAAAAGGGCATATGCCCCCATTATGTTTTATCTGTTAGTACAAACATGGCCACTAAGGCTAATTCAACAATATAAAGTCACTCAGTGAAAATATCTGAATAAGATAAACAAGTAAATCTTCAATCTAACATGGATTAATTCCCTCCCTAAAGCAAATGGCCTCTGGATATCATATTTGTTTTACAGAAATAGAATGAAAAACATATTTGTCTAGCTAAACCCAATGCAATCCTTCCCACTCAGTATTCTGAGCTAGTTTTCTCTCTCTCTATTTTCTCTCTCTCCCTTTTTTTTTTCTCTTTAAATGGACAGTACTAATCCAGTGTTTTCAGATGAGCATGGTTCTCACATTAGCATACTATTCACTGGATGTGACAGGAGTCAGTTCTATCTCGAGCCTTCACAAGTACAAAAATGTCTGTAGTAGAAATGTTAATCAAATTTTCAAGCATCTCATTTTTTATAAAGTTAAAAAAATGATTATTTTCAACTGAAAATTAGAACAGGAAATAGGAAAAAATAGATTTTTCTTTTAGCTTTTGAGATAGGTGATTTTTTTGCTTAGTTCATATTCACCATTGATCCAAAAAGACAAATTGTTCTGCAATGAGTGGCACACACAACTGATGTGGCTGGAACAGATAGCAACAGAAGAGACTGCACATGAGATGCATGTTAGTAAGATACTGTCATCAGATTTAATTCTTCTATGGAGTTTTTTATAGATAATTTATAAACTACAGCATCAATGGTCAGCTAGCTAACAACTCATTGAGTTAAAAAAAAAACAGATTAAAAATATTCATTCTGTATATGTTTACCCTTTTTACAAGCTGGCTTGTCTTCTGACATAGCATTTTAACAGCTCCTTGTAAAAAGAGGAATGTAATGCTCAGGAGTCATTCAAAAAGCCCATTGGCAAGAATTGTCTCTTTCTAACATTAGATTTATATTAGGCTTGAAAATTGGGTTGAGGGTGTCTTTGTTTGTTTGGGGCTTTGTTTTTCTTCACGGAGAAGCAATTTTACCAGTTAGTAGTATAAATTAACAGAGCAGACCTTCAAAACCCAAACATCATTCCCATTCTTGGCAAATGGGAAAAATGTTTGCAAGCAGAGAGAGTGAAGACCAGCCTTCTCCAAGTACCTAAGTCTAGGTCCCAAAACCTAAAAATTGTGTCGTCTTTATATCTTTGATTAGTTTAAAAAAATATATATGAAAAAAAATCATTATGGAAGTAAGTGTAACTACATCCACTAACACATACACTATGAAAATTCATTTTAGAGACACACACCTACTTGCAATGCACTGTATGATATACCAAATACATAAACAAGGCTTCCAGATCTTTATACATGTTATCTACTTAGGGTTTCCTAAAAATAATGAAATTTAATATGAGCAAAGCTTGCCTGAGAAATAAAGCATAATGGAGGCTATGTCTGACATCAACAATTGTATCTGACACACACACAAAGAGCAAATAAACTAAAAAAACTGCAGTTCATTTGCAAAGCCCTCAGAAAGAGATGATTTTCTTCTCTATTCTCTTCCCTTATGTTTTCAGGGAAATGAATTGGATACTCTCATATTCTGAGCAAGCAACATAGAATAAAATAGACTAAGAAGAAAAAGATTTCTGAACAAAACAAAACAGTAAACTACATGATCATTATATACATGTGCGCCAGTACCAAAATAATAAATCCTTTTAAAATCTTGTAAATATTTTAACCTATTGACCTTTAGGTCACTAGCCAGGCATGATTTGTCTAGTTTGTTATACAAAATAAGCTAATATTCTGTTATATACTTGGTTATCACTCTCAAAACTAACTTTCCTAAACAGTTGTTTTGCAAAATGATACAGTTTTAAGCATCCTCTTTGACAAAGCTGAACTTTAAGAAGAGAAAAATAATGAACTTCACCTAAGGTCCGAGAGCAAACTTCAGACAGTTATGGATTGAAATGGAGAATAGAAGATACTACATCTCTAAATTTATCCACTGGAAATTCTGAGCATAATATTCTCATCACAAATATTTGCAAATATCAGAAACTTGATTATTCCTTGGCAATACCTTTTTTCATTTTTAACAAGGATTTTTGAAAACCTGCCACTGCAGACAGAAAGTTAATACAAATACCAATGTCCAGATCATAAGTAACTTAAAGAATGTAGTATAGGGTCTAAATATAGGTTCTCGAGGCCTGGTAACCTTAATAATTGAATATTAATCATCAGACTTAGTTGCATTTTAGGACTGATGCATTTGCTTACTTAGAGGCTCTCCAAATAGCAAAGCTGTAAACACTAACTTGGAAATATCAGGTGAATAAGTGAATGTTAGTAACAACTATTACATATCCTTCATCTCTGTCCAAACAATCTTTGTAATTTCTGGCACTATAACTGGGACAAATATACAATCTTTAAGAACACTGGAATAGATTTCCAAATATAATCTGGATTATTCCGTGAGTTAAGGAAAAAAAATACAATGGAGAATTAAAAAGCTGATATCTGTGTATATTTTTAGAAGATTTTTATATTCTTGATAAGATAGGTGTAAATTTGCTGTGGGAAATGATTTGGATCTGTGTTTTTCTAAGTTAAGGGAAGGTGAGGCTTTTCAGTTTTTGCTTGCTTTTATTCTTTTCCCTTTGTCACCTCTCTCTTTTGCATAATTGTAATTAATAAAGCTGAATGGAGTATTTATACATATGTATCTCTATTCAAAAAAAAAAAAGTTGAAATTGAAAGAAGATATATATTACTTAATTCATGAACTCCTGAAATAAAGAAAAGGTTTTTAAATGTCCTATTTGAACACTTTGATATGCTTAGCTTTAGTTTTAAAATTCAGAACAAGGTTTAACTTTGAAATTTAAAACCATCAAATAAAGTGAAATAAATGCTTTTGTAGCACTTTTTTCAAGTTTTCTTCTCTCTCTTCATTTTTTTTCCTTTTTTTCTCTTTTGCCTTCTTACTTTTGCTTTTTTGTGTGTGTAGTAATCAGAGCATCTTATTACCATCTCTAGGCCCCATTCAGGGATGTAAATGACCAGAGAAGACATGAAGAACTGGGGAATCTGCTTCAAGATGTCCAAATAATATCTCACATGAATCTCTGTTAGTGGAACAACATGATCTGACTCAGTTTTAATAATTGCATAAAAAATTATTTTCCTGATCCTGTAAAATTAATTCAAGGGTTCATTAGTGACATCTTCCTGAGATGGGTATTTATAAGCACTTTGCCGATACATACATGGAAAAAAAATCCAGAGCAAAACCTTCTCTATCTTAGTTGTATGTGTTTGTAAAGTTTGTATGATGCATAATTTTTTTCTCTTTATTTGGGTACAGAATGGTAATTCCCCATAATTTTTTCTTAAGTATCATTGGTTATGTACAAGAAAATGTGTGATTATGGGGGGCTAGGGTCTTTTCCCTGATGTTATTAATTCCAGTTAGTCAATAACATAGTGAATCTCATTTTTTTACCCATAACAGATACTTCATATAGCACTTGTGTGCAAGTTTCTGCATATGTATCTATTTGCTGTTGCACACCCATATAATATATGTCTTATACCACATAAATTATTAATAAATAGGAGGTCAGATTCAACAATAAATTCTAGCTCTTTTGTACTGCTGCATCCAATATAAACTAGCTGTATGAAGGCCTCATCTGAGTGATTCAGATGGATTACAGTTATTTTGACTTGTTGACACCAAACAGCCCACTTGTATTGATGAGACTTCGCAAATACCTCCTTTGAAATTGTCCCAAATGTCTAAGAAGATACAACCTTTCAACAATTTTTTTAAACATCCACCTTAAAAATCAGAATCTGAAGAGATAAGGTCATATTAGTGAAGATAACCAGTAAAGGTTACCCATTTCAAGAGTACATCTGTAAGAAGTTAAAATACAGTGTAGCAACTAAACTGATGAATACAGGTCTGCTTGGGGGTAGAGAGGCCCTACAGAGAGATCTGGACAGGCTGGATCTCTGGGCTGAAGCCACCGGGATGAGGTTCAAGAAGACCAAGTGCCAGGTCCTGCACTTTGGCTGCAACAACCCCAGGCAATGCTACAGCCTTGGGGCAGAGTGGCTGGAACGCTGTGTGGAGGAAACGGACCTGGGGGTATTGGTCGATGCTCGGCTGAGCATGAGCCAGCAGTGTGCCCAGGTGGCCAAGAAGGCCAATGGCATCCTGGCTTGTATCAGAAATAGTGTTGCCAGTAGGAGTAGGGAAGTCATTGTCCCTCTGTACTCAGCCCTGGTGAGGCCCCACCTCGAGTATTGTGTCCAGTTTCGGGCCCCTCACTGCAAGAAACATTGAGGCCCTGGAGCGTGTTCAGAGGAGAGTGACAAAGCTGGTGAGGGGTCTGGAGCACAGGCCTTATGAGGAGTGGCTGAGGGAGCTGGGATTGTTCAGTCTGGAGAAGAGGAGGCTCAGGGGGGACATTATCGCTCTCTATAACTACCTGAAGGGAGGTTGTGGTGAGCTGGGTGTCGGCTTCTTCTCTCTTGTGACTGGTGGCAGGATGGGGGGGAATGGCCTCAGGTTGCGCCAGGGGAGATTTAGGCTGGACATTAGGAAACACTACTTTTCTGAAAGAGTGGTCAGGCACTGGAATGGGCTGCCCAGGGAGGTGGTGGAGTCACCGCCCCTGGAGGTGTTCAAGAAACGTTTAGATGTTGTGTTGAGAGACATGGTTTAGTGGGGTTATTGGTGGTGGGTGGATGGTTGGACTGGATGATCTTGTGGGTCTTTTCCAGCCTGGCTAATTCTATGATTCTATGATTCTAGGTCAGCATTCTAGTCCCATGTCTAGTTTAACTGCATGAACAAAAAAGGTGACTTTTAAGCATTACATTTTTTCTCCAGTGCAAATTCTCTTCAAATTCAAAAAATAAAATTTTTGAAGAAGGAATGAAAGCCGTATTTTTAGCAAAACAAACTTCATCAGAGACAATTTTGTAAATGAGCTGTAGCTTAAAAACATATTTCTGCCTATTCCTGAAAAGAATCTTCATACGATGAGAGGCCTATTAAAAAGCAGAAATATTCAACATCTGTTGCTGTTTTGCATGAAGGCAAGACAAAGTTAAATCAATGCCATATGTGGACAAATGATTCAAAAATCCAGATTTGTTGGAAATCCAAAATAGGTTGCCAGGTTTGCATAATAAATAAAATCAAAGATAAAGGATTTTTTTTTTAATTCTAATCCTGAAAAATTAAGAAATCCCTCAATCAAAAAAATAGGAAAGTATGCTTTTATATAATATATCTATTACATTCAAGGAAATGAACTAGTGTGTAAAATAAAAGAGCAAGTCTGAAAAGAATCATGTAAGAATGCATTTAGGTCAAATGATCAAGACAAAGTAACATAAGAATATTGTTATTTACCTTTGGCACTTGCAATGTTGTCTAGTTCTGAGAGACCACAACATTTAAAAAAACTCTTCTGTCAGCAAAAGTTACATCCTAGGCTATCGCGTGCACATTTTCCCTTTCTTTTGCAGAGAAATCTGCACTTGAGTATTCCCATAAAGAAATTGTCATTTCACTCATTGTGAGCCCACGATTTCATTACATTTCCTGAGCAATCAGCTTATAAGATGTCAACAAAGCAAGTTGATGTACAAAAGTTGTTCAAGCTGCATACTGCAGTAGATATTGGTCTTTTTGGACTGGATGTGCCGGTTTGTAGATCACTACACTTGTAGCTTCCCATTATGTTCTGCCCTGCAGATATCTTACTTCAAGGATACATCAACAGTATATTTTTTTGCAGCTAAGGGCTTTTGCTCAATATTTGTAGTCATTTATTGTTCCTATATTTTTCCAGACAGAGGTCACAACTTGCTCGAAGATATTTGTGGAGTAGATTCTACAGTTAATATAGCAGTGGCATTCACTTTCACTGACAAAGGAAGTTCAGACTTATGTTGCGGTTGATAGGACAACATGGATATTCAGCAGCATTGACTATAATTCTAAACGTAATGCATATTTGCAGTCTGGGGTTGCTCTAAGACACAGGAAAAGACTTTACTATAAACAGTGCAGTAGGCTGATACATAGAATAAGCTGATATATTTCTGTAGCTTTGTTGTATCTATGGCTTAGTAAATAACTACTGGAGAAAAACAAAACAAAAACTCCTCACATACTATTCTTTTGAAGAAAAGATGGTTCACACTGATTTCCTTCAGCTAGGGAAACTAAATAATCCAACTGAAAATGTTTATAAAACAGAGCAGCATCTAAGCTATTACCATGTTAAGGGAAAAATTAAGGAAATACCCTAAGATGTTTTAATAAGTTTAGTTGATTTTGAAATGTGATGAGATTCTAGGCAAGAAGTGTTTTTAAAAGGCATAGTTAATGACTAAGTATCCTCTTACTAAAATGGTGTTCATAAGCCAAAGTTCACAGATGAAAAACAAAACAAAAAACCTCTGATGTTGCTGGCAGCTAAGTGTCTTCAAAGTAATTTGGGGGTTATTTGGGGTTTTTTTGGGGGGGTGTTTTTTTTTTTTTTTTGGCAGCGCTGGTTATCGGTGAGGAAGGAATGGAAATCACTGCTCTAGACTGTTCAGTGAGACTTCTGGAGGGATAGTCCAAGCCTTTTCATCAGAAATGTGGCTAATGCACTTTACTCAAAAAAACAAAAACAAAAACAAAACCCTACCACTCAGAAAGTGGTAGTATGTCTCTATCACTTTTTTACCATCCCTTTCAGTAGGGTCAACTGCACTTCAGTTATTTTTGCAGTATAGGATTTGGGGGAGAGATAAATTGTAAAGTTTTAATATTTCTCCTTCCAGCCACTATAAATGTGTCTGATCCATTTAGGTACTCATCCTGAAGATTCAGCTTATGAACTATTAAGTGATCTAAAATAATTGTCTAGAGATCTAAAAAAGTTTTAGGAGTGGGTTAGTTAGTGGAAGAGAAGCCCCCAGTATGTAGGTTATATCAATGTGTAGCCACAGCGATAGATGTGAATCTGGACTTAAATGGATATAACTGAGACAGTTACATGAGCTTCTTTCTTGAGATCTTGATTAAATGAACAGTTCTCAAGGTTTAAAGAAAGACTAGGGAAAAATATGTTGTCTTACTTCAAACAGTATTAAAAATTCAGCTGCTCAGTGAGGTAATACATGACTTTATAATGAAGTTATTCTGAAATTATTTAAAAATTATCAAAATAAAACATTGACATTTTTGTCTACAGGTGCTGAGAGACTAGAATTTATAATAGCAGAGTATGTAATCATAACCTCTAGATTCCACATATTTATTTCCACAGAAACTGCAAAAGAGATGAAGAGCACAATAACAATGCTTGATAGAGCCAATTCTCAGCTACAAAACATTTTTCAACATAATTACCACCACTAACTATGCATTTTTGCCAGCCTGTCATGCTCATAAAAATCTGCACCAGTGGAGGTGACTCACTGTCACTGTCATCACTATTGAAACACACCACCCACTGCCTCACTGTGCTCACATCCACAGTGTGGTCACCACAAACTTTCAGCAAGCACTGTGGAATGGGTGCCATTTTTTCTTCATGGTGGAATTCAGTGACAGATCTTTACTTCATACACACTTCCATGTCAGATTCCATTGTGAAAGACTGCCTCTCTGCTGCCATCTGTCTCATGGAAACAAAATGTAAAGGGATATTGTTGGGAAGATTCAATATCTGCTGCTATACCACCAACATCTGCCTCTGTGGGCCAATATAATAAAATAGAAAGCATTACTTTCAGAGCAGCTCTTTTATATGATCATGTATACAGCATGCAAACACTAATGATCTTTGCTAAGGTGAACACAGAAGCTATCTAGAGATTAATTTCAATATCTTTCCATTTCAGTAAGGACATAAGCCACCTTCTGCTTGGCAAAACAGAAGCACTGTATATCATGATACTTCTGAATATATAAATATCACGACATACACTGGTAAATCAACTTTACCCAAAATCAAATAGCTACAATAGCACCTAATCTCACTGTACAGAGGGCAGCCATTAATGCCTAACCTTCAATATCCAGGAGAACTATCTTCCTTCCTGGCAGAGTTTATATGTGACAACCCATTTGCCTGAGTTCCACTCATCGTCTCACAGCTAGCATTCAAGACACAGTACTTGAAGCTGAATTGACTCTTACAAATGATCTATAGATGGTTTGAATTCCTGCTAAAGATAATACATCTACTGGGGAAAGGAGGGGGGGGAGAAGCAATAAAGGAATAAGTTTTATGGGAAGAGCAGTTTCTTTTCCCATAAATGATGAATCAATCCATTATATTTGTGATAATCAATGCCATGGATCCTCTTCATGTCAAAGGAAAAAACTTCATAAAGAGGCAAATCATTATTAATTCATTTATTGCAATAACATTAATCATGATGAACTAATGCGTTATTAATGTGGCTGTAATATGTACTTCCATAGGAATTTCACAGTAATTTAGGAATTAACTATTATATTTAAAGAGTGATGTAAATTGATAAATAACATTGAAAATCTTTTTAAATGGGGTAAGCATGAATCTACTTACATCCTACCTCTAGGTGTAGACAAGGGGGTGCCCACATTCCACTCCTATGCCCACATGTGCAGGTATATTTACACTCTGCTTTACATTTTCCATGACTTATTGCCTACAGCAAGAGCCAGTCAGCTTTTCAACATTGTGGTCCTGTTCCAGGAAATATTGATGTGGGAGATTAGTAGTTCTGGGAACAAAATCAAAGCTGTGATAATGCTTGCTTGTGTCTAGGAGGAGTTTAGAAGTCTTATAAACATTCATCTTTGCACTCAGAGGGACAGGACTTCACAGATATGCTTCCCATGGGAACCTTCAAAACTGCCATCTGCCATATTCTTATCTTTCCTCACATATCACATTTTGCTTGGGTATGATCTGCTCTGTAACTGTCTGGTTTAGAATAATTAGTCTTAGATGCAAACAGTTTTCTTAATTTTGTATAGTGAGTCAAGCCAAGACACTTTTTCTGGACAATCAAACTAAAAAAATAATTTATCAGTACATGTATAACTCTAGTTGTTGCATTTATTTTACAGTAGACAAAACAGAGAAATGTTTACAGTGCTCATAATCTCACCTAACACATTCCACAGAAAGTTATAAAAGTCTACAAATTGACAGTGGAAATCATGCCTTGAACAGCAAATTGGACTAAGTAACCTCCAGTAGTTCCCTTCTATCAATATTTCCATGATTATATGACTCAAATTACCAGTAGAGAGGAGATAACATTTACTAGCATGACCTCCTTATTTTTCCCGGAAATCATGCATATTACCCACTCATATTACACACTAAATGTATTTTGGGTATAATTAGTATTTTTCCAAGCATGAAATACTGCTGTAATACTGAAAATGTTCTGTAGTTCATTAAAAAACAAAACCCCAACAACCTTACATCATTGTATGTCTTTAATAAATAATCTACCAGAGTTATCTATTATCAAAGTATTTCAAGTGTTAGAGATTAACTTCTGTAACTCCTGTTAAAAGCTCAAAATGGATACGTTTTTTCTTCCTAAGTATCCTATATTCGTGCCTTCTTTGGATGAGCAATTTTCAGTTTGGCAATGAGCCTGTTGCCTTCAGCAGGATATGCTGCACCTTTGGTTCTTCAGTTGTGGATTTTTTATTAACATGCATAGTAGACACCTTACATATACAGAGCATCAGCAGTGAACAAGTTTTTTTTGCAGGATATTAATATTTGCTCTCTACAGCAAAGTCAAGTGTTATAAACTTTAAATGGAAATATTTTCAAAGGAAACTAATATAAAGTATATTTGAACTTCTAACATTGTTCCAGACAAATTGTTGCTCCCTTCAAAGCACCAGCAATGCACTTTGGTCTCCTTCAGTAATTGGGAGGGAAACTTACTGCAGTTTTGAAATGTTTTAGAAATTCTCTCTGCCATCCTGTACTTCAGGAGCATTTCTCAGGCCTTCAGATGTTTTTCTACTCTTTAAAATCCAATTATATACACAAAAGTTCAGCAATTTTTAGCTCATGGTGGGAGAATGAGGGGGTAACAACTGTTCCACAGGCTCACAAGGTCAAAAATAATGAATACAGTTTGGAGATGCTGACAGTATTTGTATCAGACCATGTTGCCTATTGTCAGAAGAAATTCTTCCTACTACACATTTAATCAGTGAAACTATTCAGTGAGTACCCAAGCTGCCTATCATAAAATTGAGCAGCCAACGCTTCCTAACGTTCATCATTTGTCTGTCTTGCTAGGTGACTAATAACCCTCTGAGAAAGCACATTTTTGAAAAGTACTTAATATAATAGGACCTAGATCATTGTTGAAGCCTTTACTGAGACCATATAAAATCGTAAGTAATTATTTCTAAGGACTGTTTTTCAATGGATAAACTAAAAAGATAAATATTTTTGTTAAGATTACAGGCATAATCTATTCATTCTATAATCTGGATCATCAAAGGAATGCTGTCATTCTTTACTATAGAGAAGTCTGTCAAGGTTACTTTTATTTTTAAAAAATGGTATATGACCCTGAAGTGTTTTGTCTGAAGATCATGATTCAATTGCAGTTTTCAAAGTTTTGTAGCAACAGAGGAAAATATACACCTGACAGTAAAGGAAGGTGGACAGTGAACATGGAGTAGGTTTTGTCCGTAGTCTCAAGTATTCTGAAGCAACTTCAAGTAATAATACTTTTACATCCTTGTGTTATTAATTTAAAATTATTTTAACATATTTTATGATAAACCAAGAAAAAAAAAAACAGTATTTTTTTAAAATGTTCCATATTCATCAGTGGTTATCTGATAGAATTAGCTTGAATTAAATAATCAATATGAAAATATTGATTTTATTCCCCTTATTCTTTTAAAACAGGCATATGTAGGTAATAAAAAGGATGAACCACTGCTTTCTTTTACTGCAACCCTTGTAATTTTAAGTCTTTCACCAAGAGCCTTAGTTTTCAAGTCAGCTTCTGATACAAGGGCTGAAATAGAAAAAAAGAAATGGAGACCGAAGTGAACTTCAGTAACTGTTATTCTAATAATAAATCACAAGCATCTTATATCTTAACCCTGTCTTGAATTTTCTTAGCAAATGGATTGGGAATTTAGTATATGTTGCATTATAAATTCTTTTTGAGAAAGCAAACCAAAATGTAACATTCCTGAAAGCACTCAGTAAGACTCCAAATTTCTTGATGACACCCTGAAACATGGTGTTTCTTGTTTTGGATTTTTTTTATGAAATGGAAAAACAATTATAAAAATATTGTGCTAATAAATAAAAAAAAAGGTGCTTGAAATAATCTCATAAAATGTTATGGTTTAAATAATGTCCTTCATCAGTATTCTTTGTTTAACATTTTATGTTTATTGATAAATGAAGATGCATTTAAATAATTCAAACAAAACATTAGCTGCAAGCAAGGAATTAATAATTGATAGGACTGGAAGGGTTTTTTTTCACTTGGGAAATAGATAATATTAGCTTAATGTGGGGTTGTAGGAACAGAGGAAATGTAATGGATCTGCTTGCTTTAAACTGATGATGGTTATTGTGGTCTGAAAGTTGCTACAAAGGCAAAAGCAGGACAGCTCTGTAACTGTAATAGATTTCACTCATAGGAGCTGACAATGCAGACTGTGGTTTGATATGCCAGATTTATACATGGAAGGGAATCAAAATAAAGGAAAAAATAAATGCTATTAAACTTGTCTGAGAATTTTAAAAGGGCAAAAACAGAAGGATTATGGCGTCTTAATATATCTGGATTTTCTTCCAGTGTCCTGTTTTTATGAATCTTGTCATCCATAGCTTTCTTTAATACATCATTACTATGAATACTGTAACACAGAAGTCAGTGCATTCTTGAGAATCCTCAGAGGTAGACCATTTTAGTCTTGAAATACTCATCATAAGATTTTGTTTAGATTTGCCTGCAAAGAAGCCAAACTGTTCCAGCTGCAAATTTGAACTTGGCAGTCTCTTCTGAGGGAATGTGAAGAAACAGCTTTGTCAGAACTTCTGCAAGAAGGGAGATTTCTTTTGGCGATCCTAAGGTTTTGTTTGTTAACTGCAAAATATATGGAATTACTCAGAAATCTGTTCTGCAACTCCCATTCATTGTTGGGGATACTAGAGTAACTGTAATCAGAAAGAAAGCCTACAAAATGATGGTTTTATTTCTGCACAGTATTGTTTATGAATTTATAACCCAGACATTCACAGTTGAATCTAGCAACAAGGAATTTGAATTTTCACATATAACCAACATTTGGCTTTATTACTTTGACAAGCAGGATAAAATGTAAATACTGTAGCGTGTCTATTATAATTTCATAATTGCATTTAATGATTTGTCCAAAAAAAATGTAAGATTATAAATCACATATTTTGCATGATTGCAAAATGTTTTTCTAGTCAAAGATCTTTCAGACTGTAATAAACAAGAATATTCAAAACTGTGAACTGATCTGAAAACCAATAGCATTTTTTAGGCTTTAAAATTAATTTCAAGAGATCATAGCCATATTGCGCTTGACCCTTACTGCGGGAAATCTCACAGTCACAGATTATCAGGAGGGTTTACATAAAGGTAGTGCTAGAACAGTCAAACGGTTTTAATAAAAACATCAAATATCATCACTCTTTGTAACTTAAATTGGTTGTATCTTGTATCATCACTTATGAAAAATGAGTATGCCATATTACTGAAAATGAGCAGTTGTGCTTCCTACCTATTTTCCACAGGGGTAAAAGGTTACAAAGGAAGCAAGGCAGTGAAGAATCAAGTTCTGTATCTATAGCTGTGTGCCAAGCTCATACCTGAGCATCTCCCAGAATAATTTTTCTTAAGCAGACAGATTGTAAGCCAGCACAAAATTGATTTCAGAAATGCAAATAGGAGAAAGCAGCTTTGTTTTCCAGCCATTGCAACACTCGACATGACATTTAGATAGGCTTGCCTGCATTGACAGTAGGCACATATGTCTACTATTTTGTTTTAAAATATATGTATTGCTTTTAATAACACCATTACAGCTGTTCACAAAATGACGCCTCTAGACAGAAGAACTACAATGAAAAGAGAGTATCAACAGAAGGACTATATCTGCATGTAACTCCTACAGTTGCCAAGAAATGAAGATATAACATATGGTCACTTTGTAAAGGTGAGATGAACAAAAAACAAGCAGCAACCTAGCCAATTTTTGTCATCTGAATTTTCCTGTTCAAAACCCAATTTACAATACAATTCTTTTTAATTTGAATGATATATTTATTAAAATACAAATCAGCCAACACTGCAAGTGGGAAAACAATTTAAAAATAAATTCTTGGAATGGTAAGTTGCCAACTTTTTACTTGTCTAAAGCTATCCTTTAAAAATTAACTTATAATTTTGCAGCAGTGGAATCAAATGCTATAAACAGCTTGCTAGTGTGAAAAGAGGAAGTTGTAACTTATATTAAATATCCCACTGTTGATATGTCTGTGAATGTCTTCCCTTGATTTATCTGTTTATTGGACTGTCTTGGAAGGGTCACTCCTCACAAGAATGCTAGGATAACTCCTAAGTCTCTTTGATAATCTTCCTGGACACCATCCAGAAAATGACAAGGTTTAGGAGAAAAAGTGGTAAGGTTGGAAATCTTCAAGTTCCACCTGTAAAAATTCAGAAGCTCTGTAGGGAAAGTGTGGCCTCCAGACAAGCTGCTGTGTTAGAACAACATTACTGCTTTTGTACCTGAGCAGCCTACAAAAATTCAGAGTTGCATGGATTCTATTCAACAACAGAAAAAAAAAACCAAAAAAACACAGAATCTTGATATAATTCTGTTTATTGATAACGAGCATTTAGATATCTAGCTCTCTGAAAGCCCGAGGAAAAAAAAAACAGAAAAGAAGATGATTTTGTTTGGGGTTTGTTTGTTGTTATTGCTTGGGATTTTAGTGTGCGTCTTGTGTTTTGTTTGCTCCCAGCACTATATCCCAAGATGCTCTTTCCTTTTTCTCATGCTATTTCAGATCTGTTTGCAGACACGTTCTACAGCCCCTTTTCTGTACAGTTCTTTGTCAAAATTTCCTCCCTTTCTCTAATTCTCAGCTTTTCCCTTGTCCACAACAGTAGAGGACTTTTTAAACAATGATTTGTCATTATACATTTAATTTCTGAGATTAAAAAGTATGCATATGTTTAGAATACAAGACAGCACTTTTCCAATTATCTTGTTTAACTCATATTGGCTATGCTATGCTATGCTGTGCTATGTTATATGTGGAGTCAGGACCTTGAACTTCAGGAGACTGAACTTCAGACTGTTTAAGGAATTGTTGGATGAGATCTCCTGGGAAGTTGTCCTTAGAGATAAAGGAGTGGAGCAAAGCTGGCTACTCTTTAGGGATGCTGTGTCCTTCTTGTCTTGGGGGCCACAGAACTGGACACAGTACTCCAGGTGGGGTCTCATGAGAGGAGAATAGAGGGGTAGAATCACCTCCCTCCACCTGCTGGTTACACTTCTCTTGATGCAACCCAGGATACAGTTGGCCTTCTGGGCTGCAAGTGCACATTGCTGGTTCATGTTAAATCTTTCATCAACCGACACCCACAAATCAGAGCTGCTCTCAAGCCATTCTCCGCCCAACCTGTATCTGTGCTTAAGATTGCCTTGAACCAGGTTCAGGACCTTGCACTTGACCGTGTTGAACTTAATGAGGATGGCATAGGCCCACCTCTCAAGCATGTCCAGGTCCCTCTGGATAGCACCCCTTCCCTCTAGCTTGTCAACTGTTCCTCACTGGCATTCTTCAGTGAGACTCAGCTCTTTTAATCTGCCAGAATAGCCTGCATAAAGTACTCCTGTCTTCACTGCACATGAATTATCAGTCTGTTTCTGTAACCCAAAAGGCTGAGTGAGAAGACCAATAGTATAAAAATGGAAAAAAATATAAAGACAAATGAAGGAAGAAAGGAAGATGTGATGCAAATAATCTTTTCATTGGAATTGATTCTTCTCTGATTTATCTGTTGTATTAACTCTTTGCAAAGGATTTATTCCTAGTGCAAACTAAAAATACTGAGGAAGCATTTAGTCCCATCTTATAACCAAGAACTGGAGGAGCCGTGCAATCTCTCTAGCAAAACTGTTGCAGCCAGTACTGTCTGGACAAGTAACTGGGCAGAAATGTTAATTTATGACCTTAAACTGGAAAGAAAAATATCAGGCAGGAAAAGTAATTGTCACTACATGTCTGACACAGACCTGATGAAAGGTGGAAGCCATGAGAGAGAAAAAGGCCAGTCTGCACCTTACAGCAGCTATGAGGAATAATTCCAAGAACAATTCAATGACAGTGTCAGGGGTTACTGCCCCAGCTTTTATAGCTATTTCAGATTCCAAAGCAAATGGCTGTGCAAAGTTCCAGGTCATCACACCAGCTGTTGGTCAGAACAAGAGTAAGATTTGTTAGGACTGCTGATACTCAAAATACAGGTCAGTAGGACAGAGCAGTGTGAGGGCTGAGAAAAAAGATCAGCACTCACTAATTAGGGCAGTGCTCAGCTATCCCCATCTAAAAAGCATCTTTTGGTTCAGGACAGATGTTAAGGGGAATATCAAACAAAATATTCAGCAGTGCAGTTTTTTGGTTGATCTGGTATTTGCCACATGTTCAGTAAGTTCTGCAGGGAGAATCAAGTAACACATCGATTCCCTTGCACATGCTACAGAAAATACAAGAAATTCTTTTTTAAGACCTTTTTAGAAGAGAATTTAAAATTATTCCATTTTTTTCATACCTATAAGTTGAAACAGTTTGCATTTGCACTGCTAAATTCCAAATATTAAATTGAACCAGTGGTACTATCTATATGTTTTCTCAGAAGAATGTGAGCCTGGAGTTCATTGCACAGCTATTGTACATGGAGGTTACACTGACCCACAGTAACATCGTTTTCTGACTCAAGTACAGTCACTGAAGTCAATGTACATCTGGTAATTAGTGGGGATGGCGAGTCAGCCTTTTCTCCCTATGATAACAAGAAAAATAGCTAACGTAATGCAACACTGTACATTGATCATTTTTTGATCAAGGGAAAGAGATTTCGCAGAGACATCAGATCACCAGGAAAAGAGGTGAGTGTATATCTCTATAAAGTTTTGATAAGATGGTCCCTTCTGCATCAGATCCATTCCAATCACATCAGTGCTCCAAAATATTGACAAATAAAAGGGAATGCAGTGCAAGCTAAAGAAATAAAAGTAATATTAAAAGTTGTGACCTCAATTTAAGAAAAGCTGGATGAAAAATATATTACCTCGAGTGTGGTTGAAGTGATAACATGATAATTATCTTTTCATTTGTAAAGATTGTTTGGGTAGAGAAAAAATATTTGTGGTGTTAAAAGGCTATATGAAAGAAAGATGACAAATATTAATAGGGATATATTTATGCTGAATATCAGAAAGGACTTTCCCAGCTTTCCATATGCTATGGAACAGTTTTTAAGTGGAAATGGTAAAAGTAGGGAAATTTTAGAGAAAACCTGAATAAAGTGCAGAAATACTTGTTACAGTGCTTCACTTGTGATCATCTTCTAGCTCTGGTTTGTTGTTGCTACAACCATTCTTTTGGGCATGTATACTTTATACAAAGAGAGGCAATTAAAGCTACTTTATGGAAGATTTTTACAGCACTAGTCTTATTTAAGTCCTTTTTTTGTCTCTCTCTCTTTTTTTTTTAATTTCAATTTGAATTTTTGTGTTTCCATTTTGGAAAATCAAAATGACAGAAAGTTTACTGAATATGAATTTTAGGAAAAAAATAGTTGAAAGGGATTTTTTAAAAAGACAGTGTTGGAATTACATGTTTGAACTTCAGATTTCAAAATTATTTTCCATTTATGCTAGTTAGTTTAACCTTAAACAAATAGACCTCAGTGGGGATGATGGATTTCAATTGAATCACAACAGCTCGTTTTGAAAATTCAAATCTGATTGTTGTAATTTTTTTCCTTAGAATTTAGATATAAAGATACTTGGGGATTTATGTTCTAATTCGGGCCCTAACCCTGAACTTCTAAATCTTCCCAGAAAACTAAATAAACTGTTCCTCTTTTACTTACTGAAAGTATATATAGTGCTTCTATTTCACAAAGCGCTGTTTCTTTTGTACTAGCTCCAATGTATTCAGCGGCCTTCCAAGACACTCACTATAACTTCTTTATTTTGAAAGAATGTTCTGTTTCTCTGGTCTGCCTCCTTTCCAGCACTGAATAATGATAAACAGATTTTGCAAAAATCTCTTTAGTGATGTTTAAATTGAGGAATAAAATTCAGAGAGAGATAAAGTATCACTTTTTGCCAAACATGTTACTCTAGTTTTGTATCCTACATCTTGATTTGATGCAATGTTTATAACAACACATTTTATGTATAATGCCGTGAAGTGATGACAATCTGCTCTACTGTCATGGTGTGATGTTGAATTAATAGGAAACAAGGTGAGGGCAGAGCAGGCCATCATTGTATGTGTTAACTTCATGATTAACCATTGGGTTCTTAATAAACTCTTACTCTACAAAACAGACTGCCAAATATTTTTGTCACTTCTACAATATTTTGTCAAGATATATGACCTTGAAAGTCACCTTTAAAGTTACCGTAATATTTCACACAACTAAGATTAAGACAGCTTTTATGAACTTCAGTGAGAACACACCTGATGTGTAAAAGAATGGTTAATGGAGACTGGAATCCCTTAAAAAAATTGTATACAGCGAAGAATGTTGCAAGAAAATACACTTCATTTCTCAGAATTTAATTAAACTTTGTGCATAATATTCATTAATTATACTAGAATATTTTTCCCAGAATAGAAAATTGAGACATTAGTACATACCATTTCCATCACAGTTTGTGAAATGTGTTTGGCAGATTACAGAGCTCAAAAGCACTCCCTCAGTTTCAAGATCATCAATTGCTTACTACAAAATTACTGGTTGTCTGCTTGCTGCACTATTTCAATTAAAACATCATATATGTCCTTAGTTCATGGAAAACGCAGGACATCAACAGATCTGTCCTTATTTCTTCTCTGTGCAACTACTTAAAACTTCTGTAGCAGTAGCATGCAAGATCACCAACAGACATTTTTGCCCAAGGAATATATTTTATGGAACAAACTCAGGCTAATGATCAGTATTTGCTGATATGACTACTGATACAACAATAAGGGAAATGTAGTCAAAATGCAGTACTACGCTATACTAGGTGATATAAGGGAGCACAGCAGACACAAAGATTCCTGCTCCGTTAAGTTTAAATTCCAGGCATAAACAACAGACCGCAAGTACAAATAAATAGAACTACTTGTAGTTTAACACTTAATCATCCCAAAAGCATCAACTTCAACTTTGTTAAAAATTTTTTAGATATCATTATAAAATAGAATTTAAAGAGTGTGTTGTTAGAAGGCACTAACATAATTCTCTCTTCATACTCTTCACAAGCATCTAGGTAGGATAGCATTAAAAAAAAAAAAAAAACCTAACTACTTCAAGCTTAACCCAGTAAGGAAAGAAGCCCTGAAGAGGTTAGCTAAAAGCAAGTGTTTATATGTCAACAGCAATTTGAGAAGAGAGAGTGCGGCTTGGCCATAAAGAGCTGGAAGAATGAGATAGAAATAAGAAGCCTCTCTTCTCCACCTACATAGTCATACTCAACAGCAAAAAGTTTGAGGCAGGGCTATTTTATATAGCATCAAGAAAATCTTGCCTATCCATTCCATCCGAATTTGGTTAGAAGACCATTTAGGTAGTACTGAGTGAAAGCATTCACAAAAATCAACAAACAATAGCTAACCAGATGCTTAATGCACTGTTGAAATCCATGTTTGAGCAGACTGTCACAGGTCTGACTTATCAACGGGAACATATTTTAGTGATGTTACAAGCCTTCACTTTCATTTGTTTTGCAGATGTCTCTCATGTAGTTTCTGTATTTGCACCACGTGGCTCTACTTAGTCTTTCTGAATGAGCTTCAGAAATGCAACAGTTAGAAAATAAATTATTCCAGATATATTTATTCCCAAGTCTTTCAGGTTTGTTTGTTAGCCATAGCTATGTCTATTGCAATGGAAAGGAAACTAAATCTAGTGACACTGCTGCTGCGGACCAAAGTTGATGGAATAATTATTATACCCTCTGGAACTAAGTCCAACTCCATCTTTGCTGCGTTGAAAGAAGAGCTAATGGTTATGAGTAGAGGTAAAATTTTTAAGATTAGAAGACATCTCATAAAAGTCATATCTTTCTCAAGAACTGAAGAGTTTTTTATGCTTACTTCTAAAAGGCTTTATACATCTCTACAGATGTTAGCTTTACATTCTCTAGGGAGTTCTCCTGAGAATAAGTTTTCAATTAAATTTCTTATCTTCAATGAAGGTTATATAACAATATTGTAATTAATAATCCACAGCATTATTAGACGTGAGCTGCAACAGGAAGTTTAGACTACTGCTTAAGTACTGCCCAAAAGCTTTATTTGTTCATTTTCAGTGGAGGCTCCAAAATAGTAGTTTAAAAAGCAGAACATCTTCTAATGCAATGAGATATACACTGAGTAGATCATGTTGGTAAGAAATATCACAGTTATTATTAATTATTATTTCAGTATTATTATTATTATCATAATTATATAATTAATTATTATTAATAATAATAATTATATATATCTGATTGTACTGTGATGGTCAGTTAATCTAAGGTTACTAGTTCTGGTATAAACCAAACAATGCATTTTGGAAGCAAGATAAATATTTTCATTAAAATCAGTTTCAGATTGTCCTATTTTTTCATATTATACATGAGCATCAATGTTACATAATTACAATGAGCATCATGTTACATAATTACAAGAATAAAGACAATAAGAAAATGCTAAGAAAATTGCAGTCTCTGTGTTCTCTCGCTTATACAACCTGCCTCTGTCTGGCTTTCCACCTTCCAGCTCTCATTTGGTTTTTTTTTAATAATGAAGAATATATTTATGTGTAAGAGAAAGCCACAAGAGTAAAAAAGCACTGTCTGAAAAATCTAAGAACAATTAATGAAGAAATAAAAAATATCTACTATGGAATGTCTGTTATTTGCCCTTAAGTGATATATTAGGTACTGGAAATCACATTACATTTTGATGTATGTGTCACTTTAAGAATGATTCGTGGATCGTGGAGGCAGCTTGTGTGTCATATGATGTAAGTACTTTTATTGAGTAGGTAAGTATGTAATAGCTAAAAGCCTCATAAATCAGCTAAGTGGTCTCCCAATTTATAGAGAATATTTGATCTGAGAACATTACTGTCTGGTGAGCCACCGAGAAAAAGACAAGATGTGAAGAGAGATGGAGATGGATATATTAGATAATTTTTTTTGATGTATAGTATCTGGGGTTAGCTCTTCATTGCTTGCATCTTTTTTAGTCATTAACACCTGTGCAGGTGTATATACTTCCAAATTAAAATTTTTCTACTCACTTTAGCAAGTTTTATAGCTGCTTCTCATAGGGGTGAAGTCATACAGAATGAAACGCATCAGTGTTATAAATCAGAGGTCTTTCTTTTTTAAATAACAACAGTTAACAAAATACTATTTGAGGGCTGTCTGAAGTACATCAAATAGTCTGAATTAATCCAGACAGACTTCTCAGAACGTTACTAAATTGAAGGAGTATATCTTTTCTAATTGCAACCACAAATCATTAGTGTTTAGTCTATCTCTGCATATTAATTTTCTACTGGAGCAATGAAGAACTTTGAGAAACCACATATGTACAAGCAAATATAAAATTACATACAGTTACATATTAGTTATATATATTGTTATATATAGTTTATAAACTATATTTATATATGAAATAATACCATTTTAACTTATTTAGAATCTCCTTGACAGAGTTCTTCATGTAGTACTTAATAGCTACATTAAAAGTATTTCATATTTAACAGCATCTGTCTTAGTATAGAAATCTGTACACTGTGATAAAATGTATAGTGACTGAGCTGAACTTTTGAACCTGTTGCAACATACGAAAGCAAAGTGTTATTTATTTACCATACTGTAGTTATAAAATTAAAGAATTTCTATTTGCTGTGGTTTGTGTATTAAACATTCTCCTGATTGCTAAATGGATGCTTCAACGTATTTTTGAAACTGATTTGTGTGGTCTCTGACGCTTTGAGGTATTGCTTGTTGGATTGTTCACCTATTCATATTTTATACTGCTGTATGTCTTTCACTTTAAGTCACATCAGAGGCCTTTATAAACCTTATTTCACTCCAAGCCATTTGTCATCCAGAAAGTATGGAAACATTCTCAATGTAAAGTTTCTTTTCCTTTTTGAGCCACACAGGTGATATAGAAGGAATAATTCCCTGGAAAAACAAGCTACTGGAAGATTTATTGTCTAGGTGAACTGTTTAAAATTTCTCCTAATGTATGGATGAAAAGCAATTGTCTTCTCATGCATAATCCTTTCTCATCAGTAGTTTTGGACTAACTCATTGATTTTTTTTCTGGTTTAAAAGCAAGAGATTGTCTAAAAAGAGCTGTGGGGGAACACTACTCTCTTATTAAACAAAGCACTGCCTCAGGTACTTTGTATAGAATGCCACTGCACAAAACTGTGGTAATAGAACAAGGGGAAATGGCTTCAAGCTCAGGGAGGGTAGATTTAGGTTAGATATAAGGAAAAAATCTAGGGGTGGCGAGGCACTGGAGCAGGTTACCTAGTGTTGTGGTTGATGCCCCGTCCCTGGAAACTTTCAAGGCGAGGCTGGATAAGGGCTTGGGCAACCTGATCCAGCTGTGGTGTCCCTATTCATTGCAGTGGAGATGGACTAGATAGTCCTCAGAGGTCCCTTCAAACTCTAAGGATTCAATGATTGTATGATTCTAAAACATCCATTAGCATAAAATCTGTGTAAAAATAAAATAGCTGGTTTGATATGTCCATGAACAACGTAAGAGAACTTTAATCCTAACAGAGAACCACTCTTTCTTCCTGAACCAGACCTTCTGGGGTCACTGCTGTTCGTTTGGTTCATGGTACAAAGACCACATAGCATCTAGTTCAGCTGTGGTTCAGGATTGCTTGAGAGTTAGCAGGCACAGCAGTAACACAGACAGTGCTGCAGAACGCTTCTGCATTCCTGTTCAAACCCTATCTCAAGGAACACAAATAGGCTAGCCTTAGAGGTTGGATTCAGGCTGTTAAAGTTATAGTCCACCTCCCACTTCAAGCTGTATAATCACTCTATATGCCATGTCATGTGTTATCTGACCACACGTACTGTCTCTGAATCTGTACTGCTCTATGATCTGCTTAGTAAGATCTATAAAACACTAACATGGTTAGTAACTGTTGTTGAAGAATGATCCTATTAAATTATCCTAACAGTTCCTTTTTGACCTTAACGTCTTTAGAAAACAGAGATCAAGCATTAACTATTAATTCTAGCTTTCCCATCTTAAGATTATAACCCAACTCTCTGAATTTGATTTTCCCTAAGTTTTTCATTTTAAAATAGACCTCCCTAAAAACTCTACCTTTTGCAGACCTATTTTGCTAAACAGCCAACAAAACCTGTCATGTTTTTTTTCCAAGAAATCTCCTTCACATGCTGAATTACATGCACAATGAAAACTACAAAAAATTTAAGCATGACTTTTAAAAGTCAAGGCTTAGGCATCCAAAGTTCTTAGAATTAGGCAATAAAGGATAAATATGTCTGATCCTATAAACATTCTGTTAATGTCAAGACTACATTCAAAATTAAATTTCTGTTAAATAACAATAGCAGAATATTCTTATACAAAAAATGCTTCCAGTCATGCTGCTGCTGTTTCTTGCTTTTGTGATGGTGTTCCATAAGTCAGAATCTATTTGGGAGAAAAACAAAAACACGGAAATGCAGAGTAATATGACTACAACTGTCACAGAGATACCAGCTGCAGAAAGTGCTAGTGCAATCCTACTAATCTAGAAATGAGCTTAATCATAGTATAGATGTTTTGCCATCAGCCTGCTGTTGAGACAAATAATCTTTCTCTACCATATCTACATGAGAAATGTCAGTCAAAGCAAGGCAGAATCCTTTGAAGCAGAATTGTAAGCTATAAAATTTACGTATTTGAAAAAGGATTAAGACAAACATCAAATGAAACTGTCTGGCTTTCTACTGAAAACAGTTAATTTTTTCTAAGCAATACTCTTGGTCAGTCTTACACAACTGAGGAACCTGATGTTCTAGAAGCATTTGTAAGATTTATCAGTGTAAGAGAAAATATACAGTTTTGGGCCAAAATTTACTCTTGCATTTCTGCCTCCTGCGTTCAGATGTCCTCTACCACTCGCTACTGAAATCAAGAAGAGATGGAAAAGGCTATAAGAGTGTCTCTTTTGAGCCTGTAGATTTTTTCATTCTGTTGTAAATAGAATAGGCCTTGAAAATATGAGAGGGAAAGAACTTCTGTTTTAGAAAAGAACTAAGGATATACAAAGAGGAAATTAGATACACAGCTATAACTTGTGCCTTCCAAATTACCTGCTTCACAGCCTACTAAAACAATATTTCCAAACTGTAAATACAGATTTCTTCTCCCTAAACTGATCATGCACAAAGATCTAGTATTTCTTCATTAATATTAAATTGATACTATTTTGCTCATCCTTAGGAAACAAAAATGAACACTTCTTCTATTACTAGTACTTATTAAATATTCAGTACTATTAAAAGATGGGGTTTTAACAACTAATTCTTACATTAGCAACTAAACATGGGGACAACACTTAAAAAAGAAGAAGAAAAAGAAAAGGAAGAGAGGGAGAGAACACTTCAGAACAGTTCCCTGTGGTAATTTCAAGAGCAAAAGAATACCTAACATACTACCAAGATGCTGCGGTATTTTTTTATTTCTTCCTCAATTCATCTAAGACATAACATTTTTCTTTGGACAGTTATTTTCCTTGCAAACATACTATTTTAGATAACAAAGGAAAGTATGTGTTTTAAAATATGGATATGTTTTTTAGATTACTATGACTTTGGTTCTACTAAGGTCACCTATCAAAAAGTTTGACTCCGAAGAGAGTTAAAAATGCTAAACATATTTCATATTTCAACTCTAAACATACTTCACACACTTGTCAAAGATCTTCGCCAGTAAATCCAATAGTGTAAATTAGGATAAGCACTTGTGCAAAGGTTTACATTTTTCAAAAAGAAACAATTAATTTCTCTACTCTTTTCATAAAGATGCTCATCATTAATCCATTCTGACATACTATCTGTGTTTGTAGATAAAAGCATCATGCAATTCTGTTCAGATTTGACAGAATTACTAGTTTATACATGGATTGGAAAATAGTACCTCAGTTATGGCAGATACAGCTATGTTAGAAATATTACTAACACTTATATTGTCCCATGCTGGAATCAACATCTGAATATATATATAAACCTTTATAAACTGATTGGTTTTTTGATAATTGCAAGTTATTTGACTTTAATGCGTCTGACTGGGATGGAGTTAACTTTCTCCACAGCAGCCCATACAGCCCTCTGCACTTTAGGGAGAACAGAACTGATATCAAATGAATGCTAAGGTGTTCTGGCACAGGTCTAAGACTCATTCAAATCCCTACAAAGCCAGGAGGTTGAGCAAGAGTTGGGGATGGGAAACTGTCAGGCAGCTGACCCTAACAAACCAAAGGGATATTTCATATCACATGATGTCACGCTTAAGGGAGGAAGGGCAAAGGCGAATGGTGGGGGATCTCATTGTGAAAACATGTGTCCTCCTGAACAACTACTGTGTGTATTATGGCACTACTTCCCAAGATAAACTGTATTTTTCCTTTTATTTTCTTCAATTTATACCACGGATAGGGCTACAAACATACCTCTCTAAAAAGGAGATCCCTGTAGAATCCTTTTGACATACAATGATCCATAAATAAAATCAAGTGGTTAAAGCCAACCTATACCTACCGACACAGGGAATAAATGGCAATTCTTGAACAGAAGACCAGACACTCCAGTGCTCTGATTCATAATTGCTGAAATGTGTACAAGGTGCACTTGTTCATGTTAAACTTCATACAAGTGGTGATTGCCCAACCCTCTAATTTGTCTAGATATCTGCAAGGTCTCTCCACCCCCATCAGAGTCAAATCCTCCTAATTTAGTGTCATCCACAAGCCTACTTAGTATGTATATATATTGTATATATTGAGTCCTGCATCCAGATAATTTACAAAAACACTGAAGACAACTGTCACCAAAATAGACCTCTGGGAAATATATGACTATTCCTGAATATACTTGGGAACTTTTAATGCAGTTTCTGTGACATCATATGCAGCAGGGAGGGAAGCAGTGGCCCAGCAAATCAGGAACGGTACAGGGCAGGGAACACCCGTACACCATTGCCTTGCTGAGGGTCCCAAATAGCCAAAAGAATCATTTCCAAATGCAAAAGATGCTCAAGCATGGACAACTGTTTTGGCTTTCTGCGTGCTGCAAAATTTTTACATATTATAACAACGAATCAATTTTTCTGCTTATGTGCTCAATGTATTTTACAGTTCAAAGTTTTGAGACTGTACTCAGTTCAGCTATAAACATAATTATTTACAATAAGACTTACAATTTTAAATTTTGCCAGCATGAAAAGTTAGAGAAAAAGTTTTTCATATCTTCCTTTTTTTTTCTGGACTTGCATTCAAATTCTTTGGAGGACTGATTGCAGCCTACATGTGCTAATATTTTCCCACGGACAATACTTTTTTTTAAATGGTGGAGCTCACCAAGTTACGTGTTCTGTTCTCGCGACTGAGGCAGCATGGTTCCCACCATACCTGCAGCATGAATTATACAGTATTTACCTCTGTCACTCACTGGCCACTTCCATGCAATAGCCAGTCAGTCCAAGCTGGCCACATTGCCTCAGCTCTAGAGAGTTTCCTGTGATTCTGACCTACTTTTAAAGGAAAATTCTAAAGTTGCACAATTTCATGCAAACAACACTCTTTTCAGTGAAAAGAGAAAAAAACTTGGCCAACTCCATCTATAAATTCAGAGTTCAAATACTTCAATGGGTGCTTTATCGCGCAGGCAGTTTGGAATGAAATACTAAGACAAATTCATTGTTTCTTCTGCCATGGTGGTATCTCTGGGGTCAGGAATGGTACCCGCAGGAAAGCTGATGCATCCCAGACCTTCTCCTGAAAATGTCCCCTCATTTTCCACAATGCCCTTCTATCTTCATCAGGAAATAGTAATTCCTACCACCCCTAATCAGTGGCCCTTTGAAGCTCACCACTGTATTCCAAGCCCATATGTGTCCTGCACCATTTGAGCTTTCTGCATGAGCAATCTGAATAACATCTGGTAAGTACAATGCTATCAACAATCAGACACAGGGTAAATTTCCTAAATCCTAATCAGTAACATTAAGAATTTGGATTAAGTGCTCAAGAGCAAAAATTTTAACTCACATCAATCTGTTAGCTGATAATACCTTTTAGTTTGTCTGTTTTTCAGTCTCAGTGTTTCTTGACCTCAGTGACATTGTTTACAGTGAGTTCTGCAATGTAATCATGTGTTAAATGGGCAAAGTATTTTGAGCACAGGTTTTTAAATTGCTTCTTCCCACTTCTAAATAATGTTGCTTTTCTTTGTTATGAAACAGGCTGTCAACCTGTCTTCTCCATACACAACTTTATTAAATTTTAAAAAACAAAAACAAACAAAAAAATTGAATAATTCCACTCTTTCATGCAAGTATTTTCAATTCTATTTGTTGTTTTAACTGTGTCTAATTTTCTAAGTTCACAGAAATCATTTTACCTATATATGGACATTTTAAATATGAGAAAAAATACAGTGTATAAATTATGATATATATAATGGTATTACATACTTCAACAGAGAGAGACAACGTCCCAAAATTAAGGTAGGCCTTTGTCATGGTTTTGTGATTTTCGGTTATTGGTATTCCACATCATAACATCATGTAGAGGATGTACCTTGTTCTCAGAAGAGAAGGACTACTACAGTCCCCACGGTACTTTGCTCCTCTGTTACCATTTTCCAGTCGGAGGGAAAAGATAAAAGCTCGCAGTATAAAACTTGCAGATCACAAGACCTCATCCCTTTTTCCGCCGTCTCTCGTCTTGGCAGCACCTCGCTCTCCAGCCGTCTTATCGTCGGTAGTAGAGTAAGGCCTACCTTGATTTTGGGACATTCTCTCTCTCTGTGTTGGATTTATCAGCTTAAATTGTAATTATATTGTATTATAGTGTGTTGTTTTGCATTCCGATATTTTATTTAGTAAATTAGTTTTGTTTCTCCTCAGATTGTTGCCGCTGCTCTTTGCTCTCAGGGCCATCTCCCTACCCTTTTCCCCTTTCCCCTTTTCCCGGGACGTGGGCCCGTGGGTCCCCCGTCCCCTTTGTCACGGAACCGGGCCGAGCACTCGTAAACCGTTGACAGCCTTACTGGTGTCTGAACACCAATTACTACTTTTTTTTTTAAACTTCAGATCATCTGATCCTATATAAATGCATTCTAGTATGGACACAACAGCCCTGTTAAATGAATTTCAGACTAAACTTGGAAAACTTGGAAATACCTGAAAAGCTTTAAAGCCTTTAACCTTGAATCATACGTAGTTTGAATGTTTTTTTGTTGTTTATTTGGGGATATTTTTATTTTTGGTAGGTAGGTAAGGAAGGTATCCAGGTTTTTCTCTTTAGCTATGCATCTTTGATCTCTGCTTCTATTACAGGGTGATTCCTCCGCTTGTTCCAGCTGCACTGTCCCTACTATCAGGAAAAAACTTCACTGTGCATGTTCCTCCCTGCAGACAATGAATAAAGCCTACCTTCATGTTTGCACTGGAAGAGTATATGTCCACAAAAAAACACATGCAAATTCATCAAGCCTTAATATCTTTAATTCCAGGTCTTTGAAATATGTGATCCAGGCAGTAAGCATTCCTATTGTGATGCTAAAAAACTGAATGTCCATTCAAGAATGCTTGGATGCTCTGAAAATAAGTGTCAAAGCAAGTCTTGCATATCTGCTAATGAACATTTTCAGATCAGTTATATGACGTGTATTTATCTCTTGGTGAGTCAAGAATGTGACACTTCTGAATGCTCTTAAGCATTAGCTTATAAGCAGATAATGAGATACATACCATAAACAACCATTACAGAAAAAATATTTCACAGGTGCAGCACTGAGAATTTCTGATACAAAAAAAGTTTTTAAAAAATGTTTATGCTATGAAGATCTCATTCCTGCTTTACAGAGTAAAGCTGCATGCCTGTTTGATGGTCATTTTTCTGAGATGAGTGAAAAGGAATTCTGGCTAAATGCAAAGAGAACAGAGTAGCTCTTTCTGCCTTTTGATGTGGTGTATATCATGAGGAAAAGGACAGGGGAGGAAAATATACTCTCTAGTCCTCTTTTTCATTCCCTGAAGCAGGTGGAGATTTTCTATTTCTGTTACCACACATATCAGCAAGAATGTATACATATCAGCACTCCAACAAAAAAATACAGAAACATTCATACTACCTGCCAATCCTAAAATCTTCCTGTCTGGTCTAATAATTATGAGGCATTCCAAAGAAATACCTGGATTAAACAGACAGTATGTCATCCTATATTATCTCTTGCTGCAGGGTGTGAGTTTACAATGCTGTACTGACATAGTTTTTGATACTTTATTACTTGCATTCATTTTAGCCTATTTTGAGTATGATGTGTCAGTAGCATGCTTACACTGCAGATTTATTGAGAGAGTAAAACACCACCACTGACAGACATATCTATTAATGTATAGATTTATGATGAACTTCTTTACTTCCTTATTTCCTTTTAAAAAATAAAACGATCCTCTCCTGCTTTTGGTGAATTATAGTGCATGTTCATATACACAGTTAGAAACCATTTTGATAAACAAATGTTTCATTTATATATAACCCATAGATATAGGGGAAAACATACTGTACATGTACTAGCATATTTTATTTTCAAGGAAGTTAGAACTATTTCTATTATAATCCTATGCTAATACTCAAGGATCTTCTTTATTTTGAAGAAACACAGACCTTCAGATTCAGAACATTTACAAATCTAATCTGTTACTCATCAGCAGAGTAATTTCACAATACCCGTCTCTTTTTTCCTCAGCCTCTAGAACAACTTACAAAATGCCTCCCAGTTCCATCATTCTAGTTACTTAATTGAGCCTAACATCAGAAAAGTAGAAAATGAAAGAAATAACAGGGAAAGGCTTAACCAAGATCACTGAAGTCACCAGAACTACCAGCATTTTCCATGTTACAATTGACAAGCCTAAGTCAAATGATAAGTTGTTGGTGTAAGTAATTTCTGAAATCAGCACAATCTGATGTTGTTCCCCAGTCAAGATGTTTGTAGGTACCACTAAATGTAAACTGAATAAAATCAGCTTTTGTAAAATGCTTTTCACCCACAGGGCTCAAAGCACAAAAAGAGAATATAATATTTTATTCATTCCCTCAACTCATTCTGTAATAAAACACTGTGTATTTCCAGATCAGTTGGTAAAAGAAAGCAGATGACTAAGAACTTTAGGTTTCAGTCATTTAGAAGTATATTTGTTCTCCAATATTATTTTAATTCATGAAGCTTCTCCTTAAAAAAAAATCCTATTTCTGCTTACAATGAAACTGGATGCATTTGCCTTTCTCTCTTTTCCACTCAAATGAGGAAAAGAGATACACTCACAGCACTCCATGCATACAGAGGTGGTGAAATACTTTAGTTTACTATAATACTAGAAATTCTCTAGTTTACTATTGTTAAATGTTTACTCTGACATACTAAGTGATTACTTGAGTTACATTAATTACACAGACATTTAATAGCTGAAAAATGTACCAAGACAAACACTGGATCTGGAAGATTTTAATAATAAGTTAGAATGTAAGGTTGCAGCCACGGGTGCCCTTATGACATGCAACTTTCAAATCTGTTTCTTCCTCCAACAGATGCCTCCTGCCTCATATCTTTCTAAGAGTTATACTTTTTTTCCTCTTCTTCCCCCTCATTTGCCTGCACAATGCAGCAAGTTGTTTTTTTGTTTTTGTGGGGGGTTTTTTTGTTTGTTTTTTGTTTTTTAATTGATGGCAGTTTGGTTGTATTGATGGAAACGTATAATACACCTCTGAGAAAGCTCAAAGTTGGGTATGCTCCACTATCCAACAGCTGAGATTCAATGGCTCTTCGTTTCAGGCTGCAAATATTTTTAAAAATACTAGCTCATGTATGACACATTCATAGCATGAAAATAGTTTCAGCTCACAAACAGTACTCCCAGGTGAATAATCTTGTTGACTACAATAAGAATAATCAAGCAAGAAAAGTTTTTCATATCCATGTGTTTGAAGGACAAGATCTTCTAGAACCATAGAAAGAACAGACTATATTTTGTGGATCAAAACTGAAGAAAGGGTGTGTTTTTCTTTCCTTAATCAGCTCTCTCAAGACTGCATCTAATCTGACATTTTTCACTGAATGCTGATGAAAAGATGTGCAGAGTGTGCAGGAGTTTAATTCCTTATCTTGGAGCCTTCTATCATCAAAAGATATGCCGTACCAGGAATATTGCAATCCAGTGCACAGCATGCATGGTAACATGAGTTCATCAGTAATATCACTGATGTACAAAATATGAACCCTATATTTTAAACAAATTCTTACTGGTTTCCATTACAATCTGTCTCCTCTGCATTCCAAGAATTTCCAGCATGTCCCCGGTGCCTGGGAATCTTAATGAAGTGGAAACTCTTTATCTGTTGTTAAATAACTATATAGTTTAAGATGCATAGTACATTGTGTGTGAATGCCTCGTAGTGCCTTTGTTTGTACAGGCAACTTGGTGATGAGACCTGATATTGGACTCAGCAACTAAGGAAGAAAATTCAGCAATACAATACAGCAAAGTCTCTTATAAAATGCTTGACTTAGCAAATTATGCAAGTGATTTAGTACTGGTAACAGGCCAATTAAAACAAGGCATGCTGTGACCTGGTCTGACAAATGGAAGGAAACTGAAGCAGATAAGAACATACAGTTACCCTGAATTTGTTATTCTTAGAAAGGCGCTAAATTCTAAATTCCAAGATGAAAGAAGATTTTCAATATTCCTAACAGATTCTGAGGAGTAATGAAGTATTGAGGCATGATATCTTCCTCTTTAAATGAACCACCTCTTAGGAAAACAAAACCAGGATGTGGTCTTAAAAATGAGATGCTATCTGTACTTGGAGTATGCTAATCATTAATTTCAATGGAGTTGGACACACACATTAAGAGAAATGTAGGCCCCCTCCTCTTAACTTGTAACACAGTTAATGCCTAGCCATATGTTTTTTTTTTTTTTTTTTTAATGGAATACACATTTGATCATCTATGTTCATTTATCTAAATTTCCTAAAATGTATCTTAAAAGCAAACACATCAGAATAGATTTGTTATATACAAAATTCACTTCTAATTCTAAGCATATATTTAAGGAATGCTTTTTAGCAATTAAAATATTTAAGATATGCTACACTTATTTTACATAACGAAGCAGTGCTTGATAGAAGATTCCTAATTTCAGAACCATTTCATCTGCATTTTAGAAATTCCCATACACAGCTATAAAAATAAATATTTTTTACTCTGAGTTTACTCTAAATTGCCAGTTTGGATTGCTTTCTTTCACAAGAGGCAGGGAGCAAAAAAAGCCTTAGAAATACAGGTATCATCTTTCTTTGAGAAGTGTTTTTAAATAGATAGGATGTGTCATCAAGATTGAGTACCACATGTCATTAATTATACATGGGTCGAGTTCTAAAATTTAATCAGACACAGATTCAAACTTATGTCTTGGCCTGTTATTGCAAGAGAATACTTATTAGGTGCACATGCATGTTTCTTTTAAAGACATACTTCACATGTTGCCTACACCATGACAATTTTTGTGGCTATTCAGTGGCAATCATTTCTGTTTCACAGTACAGTAAAATAAAAAGGGGGAGAAGTGTAAGGGATCCTTCAGAAAGAAGCTCTGCTGCTGCTGACAGAGATCACAGCATGAGCTATTTGCTACAGAAATAATAAGATGGCTATCATTCTCATAATAGTCATAAAACTGTCACCTTTATCAGTGAGGATCACTGAGGCCCTTGTAAATGGCCCAAGAAAACAAAACTGATGGAAACTTCCACAGAAAATTAGGGTCAGAATCCACATAGCTTTCCTTTCAAATCAAAAATCTTCCAAAATGCTATGGAGAAATGCTATTCACCGACATGTTAATGAATTATACCATCTGATGATTAATTGGTGCACAAAGAGGGTGCTAGCCTGATCAAAGATACTAGCCCCAAAGGCACCTAAGAATAAGACCCCAGGAATAGTACTTCATCAACTGAAACTGCTGTCAGTTTAGGTGTGAAATACCTTACCAAATTTTGTGTGTGTTACAAACTGTTAAAAAAAAAAAAAAAAAAAAAACAACACCTTGAAACTACTCTGATTCGTCTCTGATTCAGTAACTTTTATTGAGACTAATGGGTTCTGTCCAATCTCCTAAAGACAGCCCCAGCAGAAAGAAATCTTCACAGCCTCTAAGAGGACTAAGAGGATATGCTGAAGTAGCAAGGCAGAACACTGAATTGCACACACCTCTCTGTCTTCATCCACAGTCGTGAACAAAGATGACTGTTCCCTTGAAGTTGTGCTGCTGTCAGGGCGTGAAGAAAAGCTGATTTACAGTCACTTTTCACAAACATAAAACCTACTTGATTCACTCCCAAGACCAACATGGCTCGTAGTCTATTACAAAACTTTTTTGAAACTATTTTCACTACAGACTTTTACACTTAAATTTTGGAGAAAATTCAAATTCAGGCATTATCCTATTACCAATACAGCTAGAGGCATGAGCAGAACTGTTCTTGCTTAACAGACAGCTGTAATTTATTGAGAAAGGAAATTTAAAAATATGAGGAAAGAGACAATTAAGATAGTCGTTTGAAAATACCACATGAACAATATAAACCCATGACAACTATCACAGTTCAAGCAAAAAATGAATGTTTATGAGCAAACTACTGAATTGAAATAATATTCAAAGGATCATTCAGAATACACATACAAGTATTCTGAGAAATAGAGAAAGTCAGTTGGCAGAAAACACCTACAGATCTATGATATCAACACCAACATATGCAAAGAGGAAACTCAGTGATCTACAGAAATGCTATTTGATCTCTCTGCATAAAGTACTTTTGAACGTATGTAAATGTGTAATCATGCAACTTATAGACAAAGGAAAAAGATCAGAAGGACTTCGTAAAATAAATTTACTTTTGTTACAACTTAATATCTAGAGTTGTTCTTTACATTAGTATTTCTCCAGTATTTGAACCAATCTAAAATTTTAAGTATACCAATACGCTAAGATCTAAGTGCAATAAGGGGAACCACACTGATGACTACTGACAACAGTAGATCATCTGAACAAATAGTAGGTAAGTGGCTGACATGAAAAAATAGTAGTTTTGAAGAGGTGTGACACCACAGATTTCTTCTTAAAAAATCCTGCCATGCCAACATTATATGGATTCCTGGTTTCCTACTCTAATAATATCTGTTACACATAGCTGAGATGGGAGACAAGTCACTTGTTAAGGAAAATGACTTGAAGTTACTTTCTCACTTATCTGATTTTTAATGAAATTTTCAGTCAAAATATCCTGAAAATCTGGGATGAAGACTTAGATCCTGATGTATGCCTTTCCTGGCTAACAAAAAACGTCCAGAATACTGCAACATATCTCCTTCTCAGTAAAAAAAATAAAAATAGGAGTGGTTTCAACACAATCAAAAACATGGAGAAAGCAACATGAAGCAGAGAAATCTCAAAGGGAGTAGTATTAATTAAGTTGTATTTAATATATGGAGAAATAGATAGTGGACTTCTAGCAATAAAGAAAAACAGATTATGGATTATCTGAGGTTGGGGGAATAAAGAAAAAGCAAGAAGGACAGAAGAAATGATTGGAGAGTAATAGAGATGTTCAGAAGGAAATAGCAGATTTATTAGACATGATTGTTCGATTCAGTAGGTGGTGGAAGGACAGGCAATGCTTACTACAGTATATTTTTTTGTCTGAGTTTAGCAGGCAACTTTGATTAAGAACAGTGTGATATGGTTATTTTCTACAGTATGACAATATTTTCAACAAGTGTAACAGCTTTATATTGTAAGAACTACTGTTCAGAGTGAAGCTGTCATATATGAAGTTGACAAAGCAGCATTAATGTATAACGCTTTTTTTTTTTTTTTTTTTTTACAAATCATTACAAAATCATGTATAAAATATTATCTTACTGGATACTTAAAATCACCATAAATCCATCTTTTTTTGGAAATAACATTTAAATTGACAGTCTCACATGTTTTAAAACACTATGTATGTATGATATATTTTGCATGAATTCACACTGTTTAAGATTATATAAACTGCTTAGTACTTACAGTCACTATTTTCAGAAGAAAAACTGAAGGGATCCAGAGGTAGACCATAACAAAATCAAATACTCACTGAAAACTGGCAGTGCTTTGCTTCTTGATTTACAAGTTCTGGTACAGGACTGTAAATGCTAGACATCTGTACTATTTCCATTTCCCAAGCAGTAACTAAAATTGTTGATGAAGTTGAACTTCACATTCACTTTAGATTTCCCAAAGCAATGAAACTCTGCCAGTTTCTGAATTTTAGCCAGATGTGATATGTGGCTTGCCCCCAGGATCTGCTAGATTTCTCACTCGCTGATTTATTGCAGCCAAGATCCTATTTCTCATGTATGCTTGAAGAATCCAACTTGTTCCAGTCCAGAAACCGGGCTACAGCTGAATGGTTTACTGCTTGTATTTATCTTTATCCTACTCCTCATTCAGATAGTTGAGGGGGACTAGAAGAATGCCATCTCTCCTTTTTTTAAGGTACAAGAGAGGCAGAAAAGTGGCAGTAATTCATAAACCTGTTTTCTAAAATGACAAATAAAGCCTGGATAAGAACACACTTGGTATACTATTCTGCCACAATTCAGTAGCAAAATTACAACTACTTAAAAGCACCCTGCAGCTCTACAAGACAGAGGAAGCAAGGTATTCAGTGCTTCCTGAAGGCTTATGAATATGGGAGGGATGGAGTTTGCTACAGCTTAAAAAAACGTAGACAATATACTTTCTTCTTTATGTGTTGCAAGTGGTAAATTTACCTGCATGATACTGAATATGTACAAAACATTTTGATAACAAACAACCTCTTTCTCAACAGTATTGATAAATCATGGTAAGAACTGATCTGAAGTGTTGCTTAGGACACTTAAGACAGTACCCAGAGGACTTTGCTGTGCTAGGAGTTGTTGTGGCATGGAACAGATGTGTACATAGTTGTTCTTCTGTTGTTGTTTTTACAGACAGTGATTCCTTTTGTCCTGAAGTAACACCTTATACTCAGCAGAGATAACAAATCAGCACAGTTATATTGCTATTCTCATTAGTATATAAGATTTGATTATTAAAATAATCCAGAACTCTAAAATGGAGTAAATGAAAATGGAATAGTGGGAAAGTGACACCTACCCATGCATAAAGATCCTACAAGCATTTAAAAATGCATAACATACATACCAATTCAAATATACGTTACTAACAGCCTTCTCTCTAGGGTCAGATATATTTCAGTCCACAGTTTTAATGTGTGTCAGGCAGCTATAGAACAAAATCAAGATTACACTAACTGCAGACAGTGGTGGTTCTGTGGATAGGTGTTATCCTTCTGAACCCTTCTGTCAGAGGCAGTAGAAACTGGTTAGACCAATCCTATGCCAGGCAAAGTTTAGAATAAACTGGAAGATTGCTTGAATCCAGAAGACTGGCAGGCTTTGTAAGCATTCATAGAATGATTTGGGTTGGAAGGGACCTTTAAGATCATCTAGTTCCAGCCCTGCTGCTATAGGCAGGGACACCTCCCACTAGACCAGGCTGCTCAGAACCCCATCCAGCCTGGCCTAGAATGCTTCCAGGGAGAGGGCATTCACAACCTTATTGGGCAACCTGTTCCAGCATCTCACCACCCCACAGTAAAGAATCTCTTCCTAATATCTAGTCTAAATCTAACCTTCTTCAGTTTAGAACCATTTCCCCTCATCCTGTTTCTCCATGCGCCTATAAAAAAAAAAAAAATCCCAGCTTTCCTGCAGGCCCCCTTCACCTACTGGAAGGCTGCCATAAGGTCTCCTCGGAGCCTTCTCTTCTCCAGGCTGAAGAGCCCCAGAACTCTCAATCTGTCCTCATAGGGGAGGTGCTCCAGCCTTCTGATCATCTTCATGGCTCTCCTCTGGACCTGCTCCAACAGTTCAATTTCCTTCTTATACTGGGGCCCCAGAACTGGACACAGTACTCCAGATGAGGTCTCATGAGAGCAGAATCAGCTCCCTCGACTTAATGGTCACACTTCTCTTGATGCAACCCAGGATACAGTTGGCCTTCTGGGCTGCAAGTGCGTATTGCTGGCTCATGTTCAATCTTTCAAAGAACACCCCCACATCGTTCTCCTCAGGGCTGCTCCCAAGCCATTCTCCATCCTGGTCCTTGAATACTGTCCAGCTTTCTTGAGCCTCCCTCCCCTCCAGAGCTTTATGCCGTGTCACCCTGGCAAGCAGTTTCCTAAAGAGTTCTAAGTCTGCTCTCCCAAAGTCCAGAGTAGTAAGGTTTCTGTGCACTTTCTTTGACACCCTAAGGATCTTGAACTCCACCATTTCATGGTCACTACATCCAAGGCTGCCCTTGAGTTTCACATTACTCATCAGCCTCTCCATGTTGGTGAGGACAAGGTCCAGCATAGCACCTTTTCTTGTAAGTTCCAGTACCATTTGGAAGAGGAAGTTATCATCAATACATTCCAGGAACCTTTCTGATTGTTGGTGCCCTGCTGTGTTGCCCCTCCAACAGATATCAGGTTGGTTGAAGTCCCCCACAAGGACCATGTTTTGTGAACATGAAGCTGCTCCTATCTGTTTATACAGGGCCTCATCCACTTGGTCCTGGTCAGGTAGCCTGTAGCAGACCCCCACTACAATGTCTCCTTCCCCTGCCTTCCCTTTAACCCATAAGCTCTCTGTCATCTCCTAATCTATCCCCAGGAGGAGCTCCATGGACTCCATCTGGTCATTGATATAGAGGGCAACACCTGCTCCCCTTCTCTGCCTGACTTTCCTAAAGAGTTTATACCCACCTATTTCTACATTCCAGTCATGAGAGCCATACCACCATGTCTCAGTGATGCCAGTGACATTATAACCCTGTAGACATGCATACCCCTGCAACTCTTCTTGCTTGTTCCCCATGCTCTGTGCATTACTGTACAGGCATTTGAGTCAGAACCCCATTGAGGCTGATTTACCAATTGGAGTTCCCTCATCCTGCACCTTAGATGCTGTCTTAATGGCCTGTGATCCAACTCCATAATCATCATCAGCTTCAAAGTGGGATGATTTGAGGATCCCTCCCCTGGCATCTCTATTTTAAAGCCTTCCTGATTAAACTGAAAAAACAGGTTGTCAATTATGTTCTTTCCCTTCTCTGAGAAATGAACCCTATCCTCCCTCAGAAGACCAGATTTCTCAGAACGAGTTCCATGACACAAGTAGCTGAAGCCCTGTTCATGACACCACTCCCTTAAACATTTATTCATTTTCTTAATTCTATCAGCCCTTTCCCTTCCCCCATTCCCTTAACTGGGAGGATTGAGGAGAAGACTACCTGTGCTACTAAGTTCTTCACTGCTGCTCCCAGCTTCTTGTAGCCCCTCTTGATATTCTTCAGGTTGCTAACAGCTGTGTCACTGGTACCTACATGAAACAGCAGCAGTGGTTAGTAGCCCATGGGACGTACAAGGTCTGGCAACCTCTGTCACATTCTTGACACGGGACCCTGGCAAACACACATCTCTCTAGATAGCAGGTCTGGACAACAAACGGGTGCCTCTGTATCTCTCAGAAGAGAATCACCCGCCACTATCACCTATTGCTTTTACTTATTTGTGGTAATTGTTATGCAACAGGGTGCTAGAAGGGTGCCAAGAGACTGAAAAGGAAGGAGAAAGTAACTGAATCCATGTCTCCCATCTGCTTAATAGCGATTCAGTCAGTCATGTCTGCTGAAGGTAAACTTACTTCATCATCTTCCCCTGCATCATTCTTCATCACTTGGTGACAAAAAACTTTTCCCACAACAAGATTTAGTGGACCCAGGAGATACGTTGATGGCAGAATCACAGGAGTTGATAGGGACCTCAGGAGATCATCTAGTCCAACCCCCCCGATAAAGCAAGTTCCCTACAATAGGGAACACAGGAAGATGTCCAGGCTTTGAATATCTCCAGAGAAGGAGACCCCAGAACCTCTCTGAGCAGCTTATTAAATGCTCTGTCACCCTCACAGTAAAAATGTTGTTTCTCATGTTCAAACAGAACTTCCCGTGTTCCTGTTTGTGACCATTGCCCCTTGTCCTGCTTCTGGGCACCACCAAAAGGAGCCTGACCCCATTCACTTGGCTCCTGCCCTTTAGATATTTGTAAGTGTTGAGAAGATCCCTTCAGTCTTCTCTATGGACAACACTGAGCACAGGTGGAGAGGCAGACTCAGTTATATCTCATCATAGATAGTTTTCCCTTCTCCCCCACCCCCCCAATAGCATTCTAAAAGTAGAACATAGGCATTTTACTTTTCATACAGAATTAAACCATGTAAACTAAAAAATTGTAGGTTCTTTGATTCAGTTGAATAATACAAAGCATGTATTAGAGAAAGAAGTAAAAATAGGATGGAAGACACCGTATAGGAAAATGGGCCAGACTTGCTCAGCATTATACAATCTATGAAAGACTTGCACTGAAAATGACAGAAAAGCATACATTAACCAGAAAATATCTCTCACTATGAGGTCTGAAAAAGCAACATATTCTACCTCAAAATAACATATAAGGTCTAAAATAAATATATTTGGTGGCTTAGCAACCACAAATATTTATATATACACGAGCCTAGTCTGTCAAAATATCAAGGAAATTATATACCATGAAAACACTTCATAGACAAAATTAGTCTTGTTGTGCAGGGTTGTCATAATTACCCTTCATGGCAGAGTGGCAGTGTATTTAAATAACAGGCTGCAAGCGCTAAGTGCTGATCATCTTAAGCTAAAAACAAGATGTGCAAAGAGATGTGTCTTGATTGATGCTGCCTATGCCACTAACCTTTTGCTAACATATTGAAAAATAGACTTTTCCAGACAAGAAGTCCTGGATCATCTAATGGGAAGCTGCTTCTGATGTGATAGAAGAGTTGCAAACATGAATAAGGATCAAGTAGTCACAAACACTGCTATTTCTGATAGTCAGTTGTTGGCCGAGATTTAATCATAGCAAATGCTTTCAAAAATCAGTCTGTCTTAATTTTCATCAGACATAAGCTTTCAACCTGAAACATTTTGCATGCTAGCACGCACTAGTTATTTTTCTTGGCATAAACAGCCTTCTGTTAGTTAAGGATTAGTTAAGGAGTTGATCCTAGGCTGTTACCTTAGCAACCAATAGCTTTAAATATAATTAAATGGTTAAAACTAAGTAAATAAAAGTTCAGTTAATGTAAAGGTGAATAAGAAGCAGGGTACCAAATATAAGATCCACACTTTTGCTTGTTCAAGTGGAAAAAGTTTAGATTAAGATGGTGATTTCACAAACAGACACTGTCATTCCAAAGGACAGAACTAGGACACAGAACACATGGAGTTCAGTATAAAGGTGAAAGCATCAACAACTCCCAGCTCCAGTCCTCTCTTTTCAAAGAGAAAAGGCCCATTCACAGATTTAGCTGAATGTAATTAAAACATTTTCTTTCATATATGGGACAACTCCTACTCATAGTCTGGTCAGCCAGTAAGATGCACCTTCACTGTTTTGAAGAAACGAGAACATATCTCACAGGCTTGCCTTCATGACAAGCATGAATACAGGTTACCTATGTTGCCCAGCACGTAATTTATACTCACTTGATTTATATATATTTCTTAGAACTTTGTTAAATCTTTTGGTAAACAGTAAACCTAATTATACATTGCATAAACTGTGTTCTGGAAGATGAAGTTCTCGTTTAGAGCTTGAGGTATTTGTGCCTTTTGGTTTTTTTCTTCCTGGCTTTTTCTAGCTTTAGAATGCTGCCATTCACCAAACTTGGTAATTACCACAACAATCTAAATTTCCACATAGTAAAAATATTTATTGCCCCCATGCACAAAATATTTTGTCATTTGTTCAAGATCTCGTTTAAATGAGAAATATGATCAACATTTAATCACTTTTTTTTTAAGAAAATAACATTCAAACATGCCAAATTTTCAGTGAACTTATTCATACTGATTCTAATAAGCTGAACAACTTGTTTTGGCAGCAGCTATCTTTTTTCCATATGGAAATGCTTCTCCTAGCTTTCTTCCAAATTATGTGGTTGAGAGGAGGATGTGGAGAAGAGTCCTGTGCTATTTTTTGTGGCATAAATTCATTTTGGGGGCTGAATCATGCCATATAAATTGCTTTCAGTAAGCCTGAATCCCTAGGGCATGTTTCAGCACTATGACAACCAGATCTTTACCTTAACAATCTGTGCATAAATTCACCAAGTATCTAACAGATTTAAGGATGCACATACTTTACACTAAGCATATATCTGCAGAGTCAGCACACTTTTACTTCTGTATGCAACACTAGAGTCATTTCTCCAGCGTTGGGCAAAAAGACAACTTTAGCAAGGTTAGGAAGAATGGCACTGATGATAAAGAAGAGCACAATGAAACAAAAAATTAACTTAGTGGAGAACAGAATAAAATTACTATCAAATAAAAGTTTATTTTCTAATTACCTAAAACAAGAGAGGAAAAAAAAGATATTTTTTGACTAAAAAAATACTACTAAGAAAAATCCATGGTTAGAGTGAAGTTTCACAGGCAACTCTTAAGTGTTCTACAGCTTAGCTACCATCAAAAAAAAAAAAAAAAAAAAAAAGCCTTGTCTTCTCATGGCTTCAAATGCCAGTTCTTGCAAACCCTTTTGAGCCAGATCAGTGACCTGCTTTGTAACACTATAACACAATGGAAAGCACAGCAATAATAGCAGGGCAGCAAAGTCCTAGGCTGTAGCAAGTAAAGACAAGCCCAAGTACAGCAGCCATAAACACAGAAACAAAGGAAGAAAAACTCCTTACCTTTAGAAGGCCTTGAGGATGCAGGGATCTCCAACAAGAAACCCTCACCTCCACTCCCAACCCTTAAATGAGGTCTGGGAAGGGGTAGATCCTGGCTTTACCCGTTCTGGTGCACTGCATACATCTGAGCTCCCCTGGGTTGGCCCTGCCTTCCCACCAGATGCTCAGTCACTGATTCAAGCTGTGACTTAGCATTTCCACTACACTCCTGGCTGAAAATTGGTCATTTATTTTATTAAATTCATTTTTGTCAGCTAGGAAATGGCCACACAAGCAGCAGCACTAGCAAAATGATGTAGATTTCACTATACAAACAGATAGGATGGGGGAAGATCAGACTCTGGCAAAGAACCGTCTGGTTTGACCTTCTTGTGTGACTTCAGCTGCAGTAAATAATGGTCAAAGGATTCAAATGGAAGTAAAGTCAGAGATGAAAACCATGTGCTTTCCAGAGCATTTTATACTTTCATAGTTGGGCAGAGATTTTTTTCATGAATTCAGATTTTATATTGTACAGGAACTTAAAATCACCAGTTCTAATTAGTCAGAGAACTGTTTATTTGATCTGTCCTTAGCACCCAATGCACTGAGGCAAAAGATCTTAAGAGAAGATATGTAGAACTAGTTATGCACTCAGCTGTTAGCCTAATGAGCACAGTGCTCTTGTTTTTCCTCTGACCATGTATCCAGCATACTGGTCTCTCCTTCACACAGGCTCAGCACATAGTTGAGAAGTTTGTCAGAAAATAAGCACTAATAAAAATGTATTGTCAAACAGTTTCCTGAGGCCTATATGACAGTTGTACTAACATCAGAAGAAGAAACTGAGGCTAGAGTTGATAAGGCAAAAGATAAAAAATTTGCTTCTATATCCATCCTGGAATACAAGATATCTCTGTCAACTTCCCAATCTATTCTTTAGATTTTGAATTATCATCTGGCACACTACAGGGAGTACAGTAAGCATTTAAGTGAAGAATGAGATATTCTTGATAAGGACAGTCTCAGAAAGAGTAAATCACAGAATCATAAAATCATTTGTGTTGGAAGGGATTATTAAAGGTCCTGTAGTTCAGCTCCCCTGCAGTGAACAGGGATGCCTACAGCTAGATCAGGTTGCTCAGAGCCCGGTCCATTCTAATCTTGGATGTCTCCAGGGATGGGGGCATCCACCACCGCTCTGGATAATCTGCCCCAGTGCTTCACCACCCCTATTGTAAAAAAATTTTTTCCTTATATCCAGTCTAAATCTCCCCTCTTTTAGTTTGAAATCATTTCCCCTTGCCCAGTCGTAACAGACCCTCCTAAAGAGCCTGCCCCCTTCTTCCTTATAGCCCCCCTTTAAATACTGAAAGGTTGCTATCAGGTCTCCCTGGAGCCTTCTCTTCTCCAGGCTGAACAGCCCCAGCTCTCTCAGCCTGTCCTCATAGGGAAGGTGTTCCATTCCTTGGACCATTTTTGTGGCCCTCCTCTGTACACGTTCCAACAGATCCACGTGTCTCCTGTACAGAGGACTCCACATCTGGAGGCAGTACTCCAGGTGAGGTCTCACCAGCACAGAGTAGAGGGGCAGGATCATTTTCCTCGATTTGCCGGCCCCACTACTTTTGATGCAGCCCCGGGTATGGTTGGCTTTCTGGGCTGTGAGGGCGTATTGCTGGCTCATGTCCAGCTTCCCATCCACCAGTACCCCCAAGTCCTTTTCTTGCATTGATAATGGGGGTGGCCATGACCTAGGTGCAAGATCTTTCACTTGGATTTGTTGAACATCATGAGATTCTCCTGGGCCCACTGTTTAAATCTGCCCAGTTCTCTCTGGATGACATCCCACCCCTCAGTTGCATCCACCACACCACGCAGCTTGGTGTCATCTGCAAATTTGCTGAGCATGCATTGATCCCACTGTCACTGTCACTGATGAAGATATTAAACAGCATTGGTCCCAGTACTGACTTAATAAAGCATGATGGAACAGAGAACTATAAGAAAGAAAAACCTTCTGAATGAACACAGCCTATCTTAGCACACAGTTCTAACACATCCGTGAAAAAATAGCTGTGGAAAAGAATAAAACAATTAAGAAATTCAAATAATGTTATACATGCCTTACATTATTTTAATAGATTTTTTTTAAATTACATTATATAAATGTTTTAACACAATAAATACAAAATTGAATCTATTTTCAAGAGCTAGAACAGACCTCTTAAATGTTTATGTGTACTGTAACACAAAATGGAATATAAAAGAAATCGAGGAAATTAATAACAGACACGAAAGCCAGTCTACTGAGGGAGTAAGTTTTTACAGGCAACATGAAAAATGAAAGGAAAAAAAAATCCCATAAAATAATTCTTTAAAGTGCTTTTCATGTGCAGCAAATCAAATTATTCTTAAGAGAACAGCATTCATATGCTTACATGGAATAGAAATAGCTCTGCAACTAGTGGAAGTAGAAGTGAAAAAGCTTCAAAGACTGAAAAATATCACAAGCGTTTGAATTCTAGCAAAAGCCTATTTGAACTATTTCAAGTTACTTCTGTTTCTGTAACACTGATAAGGAAATCTCTGAAAAACAGTCTCTTGTGAGAATTTCAGACTTCTTTGGTCAGCTGAAAACACTGGGAAGGCTTATCAAACGTCCTCACCATGGGCCTGAACTTTGAGCATGGGAAGGTCCATGGAAAATGCTCTCCTAGTGACTTTAGTGGGGAGGGATTGGACCCTGTAGTGAGCATTTTAGAAAAGTTCTGCTCATTGTGAGAAAGTTATTAAGGCATTCTAGTGCTCTTTTTTGCATCACTGATTCCTCTTCAGGTTTGACTAATTTTTCAGATAAAGATACAAGGAACACGGAATTTTTCATTTGCTCTTAAAGCTTCTCCATTCTCCACTGTCAACGGTTTACGGGCGTTAGGCCCGATTCCGTGACAAAGGGGATGGGGGACCCAAGGGCCCACGTCCCAGGAAAAAGGGGAAAGGGGAAAAGGGTAGGGAGATGGCCCTGAGAGCAAAGAACAGCGGCAACAATCTGAGGAGAAACAAACTAATTTACTAAATAA